>NW_025857071.1:0-1089 GCF_002878395.1 Capsicum annuum
GAATGACCAAAACGCCCCTAAGAATCAAATAATTCTCGAATCTATCCTTTGGTGGACTATTTTGATAGTCTGAAGTACATCAACCATAATGTTTTACTTTGATATCCAAAATGAATAAAACCAATTTCATTAGAAAGATGACTCTCATATCTTTCCATTGATATATAGTATCTAACCCAAATCATTGTGTATGAAGAGTTATGATCGTTTGAAGTTGACCTAAAATTTTGCTTTTGATAGGCTAAAGTAGATTGACCATAACTTTTTGCTTTGATAGACAAATTGGATGAAACCAATTTAATTGGAAAGAGAACTCACAGATCTTTGTGTTGATATAGATTAGATCACCTGATCATTATGTATAAGGAGTTATAATCATTTAAAGTTGGAGAAAAAATACGCCAGGCCTCAGTACTTTTTCCTACACGTTTTACTCGTCACAGTTCTATCGGAATGTTCATAACTCATCGCTCAGGTGTCCGTTTTGGATGATCCACATATCATTGGAAATATTATTTGATACTCTACGAAATGGTGAGTTATAATCTAAGACATTCTACACAAAAAATTTATAATTCATTCTAGAAGATAGAACCCAACATGTTTACGCACAAAATTTCAACAAAAAATTTCCTGGGGTATTACACTATTGGATGATGTAAAGAGGTATTTTAAACACAATCGTATTATTTAATGAATAAAGAGAGTTTGTTTCCCCAACCTTGTATTAGTGAACGAAGGGAGTTGTTTTCCCCAAGTAAATGGAAAATTGTTTTGCATAATGTTGTTACCTTGCAAGTGTAGTTGGTATGACGATACAAATAATGTATGCCTTAATGTGAAATATGGTTCATGATTGGGATTGTGTGATAATTGCTTTAACTAAACTCTAATAAGGGTTGTGTAGCTGAGTTATGAAAGTGAAAATCCCAGTGACCGATACTTAAAATGCATTTGCCGATGTAGGAGTTAAAGTGACCAGGATGATTCGAGCCCCCCTTGTTATTATTATTTCATGATTAGGGAGTTTTGATTTCCCTAAAAATCATTACATTATTAGCTACTTAAGTCACCTTAGCATATGTTGAG
>NW_025857072.1:0-3513 GCF_002878395.1 Capsicum annuum
ACCTCACATACCTTGAATGATGAACTTTAGATCGATACTCATTTTTGAGATGTTAATCGTGCCTTTGATGATGGTTCTTGGAGTTCTTGAACTAGGAACTTGGAATCTTGAATAAATTTGCAGAATTAATGATGAACTTTGGAGGTTTTTGAAGTTGGATGTAGGAGCTTAAGGTTTTCTTTTTGAGAGGATTTGATGAAATATAACATATAATGCTTCTAATAAGCTTTAATATAGGGTTTAGATGAATTTTTGGTAAGGTGGAATGACCAAAACGCCCCTAAAAATCAAATAATTCTTGAATCTGTCCTTTGGTAGACTGTTTTGATAGTCTGAAGTAGATCAACCATAACGTTTTACTCCGCTATCCAAATTGGATGAAACCAATTTCATTTGAAAGAGGACTCTCATATATTTCCGTTGATATATAGTATCTCGCCCAGATCATTGTGTACGAGGAGTTATGATTGTTTGAAGTTGACCCAAAAATTCGCTTTTGATAGGCTGAAGTAGATCGACCATAACTTTTTGCTCCGATAGACAAATTGGATAAAACCAATTTCATTGGAAAGAGGACTCGTAGAGCTTTCCATTGATATATAATAGATCACCCAGATTTTTATGTATAAGGAGTTATGATCGTTTAAAGTTGGAGCAAAAATACATCAGGCCTCTGTACTTTTTCCTGCACGTTTTACTGTTCACTACTATTCACGGTTCGATCGAAATGTTCATAACTCGTCGCTCGGGTGTCCGTTTTGGATGATCCACATTTCGTTGGAAAGCTTATTCGATACTCTACGCAATGGTGGATCATAATCTAAGACATTCTGCATGAAAAATTTATAATTCATTCTAGAAGATAGAACTCAACACATTTATGCACAAAATTTCAACAAAAAATTTCCCGGGGTATTACACATCCCCTTTGGAAACATTCGTCCTCGAATGACGCTAGACATGCCAAGATTAGATAGGGAATTGAGCATACAGCTGAAATCATTCGTTAGACTCATCACCACATCGTTTCTCACTCCGAATGCAACATAGAATGCATAAATTCAAGAAACTACAACTGAACACATAATAAATGAAAGCTGAACTGTTGTAACGTTTATCAAAAGTGCATGATTTAGGAAAGAACGGTACCTTCGGCTTGATCGAAGTTCGCAAAAAATAGGTTCGGGTACTTGGATCGCATATCTGCCTCAGCTTCCCAAGTTGCACCCTCAACAGATTGATTTCGCCACAACACCTTGACCAAGGGAATTTCTTTGTTCCTTAGTCTTCAGACACTGAAATCAAGAATCTCAACAGGAATCTTATCAAAAAAAAAGATTTTCTTGAATGTCAGCACTCACAGAGGAATCCACTGCCACAGCATCGCCAATATGCTTTCTAAGCATGGAGACATGGAATATTGGATGAACAGAGGACAACACGGAAGGCAACTCAACCTCATAAGCTACCTTACCAACACGGCTAAGAATTTTGTAAGGACCAACATAACGGGGACTAAGCTTCCCCTTCTTTTCGAATCTCTTCACTCCCCCCCTCCCCCCATAGGTGAAATTTTCAGATACACTAAGTCACCAACTTCAAACTCAAGGTCTCTCCTTCTAACATCCGCATATGACTTCTGACAACTCTGCGCAGTTTTCAACCTTTCCCTAATCAACTTAACTTTTTCCATAGCCTCAAATACCGAATCAGGACAACTCACAACCGCTTCTTCCACCTCGAACCAACCTATGGGTTATCTACACTTCCTCCCATATAAGGGCTTCAAACGGAGCCATGCTAAAACTAGAGTGGAAACTGTTATTGTAAGCAAACTCTATCAATGGTAAGGGATCATTCCAACTTCCCTTAAAGTCAGGTGCACAAGCTCTTAACATATCCTCTAAGGTCTGGATGGTCCGCTCAGCCTGACCATCGGTCTGTGGATAAAAATCAAAACTCAAAAGCACTTGGGTACCAAGACTCTTCTGAAAAGCTTTTCCAAAATTGTGAAGTGAACTGAGTACCCCTATCCGAAATGATAGATAAGGGAACTCCATGCAATCTGACTAGCTCTCGGATATACAATCTAGCATAATCCTCAGCAGTATATGAAGTATGAACAGGCAAGAAATGAGCAGACTTAGTCAACCTATCAACCACAACCCAAATAGAACCATGATGGCATCGGGAAGGAGGTAAACCAATCACGAAGTCCATATTTATCTCTTCCCACTTCCAGGTGGGAATACTAAACTCTTGCATCATACCACCAGGTCTTTGGTGTTCAACCTTACCCTGTTGGCATAGCTACAAACGCTGCTATATCTTTCTTCAAGTCACTCCACCAATAGATTTCCCTCAAGTCTCGGTACATCTTGGTGGCAACAGGATGAATAGAATATCGCGCCCCGTGCGCTTCAACCATAATCCTGTCTCAGATCATCAACTTCGGGACATACAATCTACCCTGCAATCTCAACACACCATCTTCCCCTTGGGAGAAAACCTCTACTTTTTGGTCCTTGACTGACTCCTTTACCAAACTAGCATAAGTGTTGTTTTTCCTTCACTTCCGAAACCAAGGAGGATTCGGAACTACTCTGAACCCCTATACTACCTTCAGCAGAGTCAAACAATCTAACCCCTAATCTAGCCAAACGATGTACATCACGAGCCAACTCTTTCTTACCTTCTACCACATGCGAAACACTACCTATGGACACTCTACTTAGGGCATCCGCCACAACATTGGCCTTGCCCGGATGGTACAGCACACTCATATCATAGTCTTTTAATAATTCTAACCATCGTCTCTGCCTAAGATTCAATTCTCTCTGGGTAAACACATACTGCAGACTCTTATGATCAGTGAAAACATCAACATGGACACCATACAAATCGTGTCTCCAAATTTTCAAAGCAAACACAACAACAGCCAACTCAAGGTCATGGGTGGGGTAATTTTTCTCATAGGATTTCAACTGTCTAGAAGCATAAGCTATCACCTTACCCTTCTGCAACAATACGCAACCCAACCGAACTCTCGAACACATTACACCACAAAACCATCAACACCATCAGGCAAAGTCAAAACAGGGGCTGAAGTGAGTCGAGTCTTCAACTCCTGAAAACTCTTCTCATAAGATTCGGACCACAAGAACTTCACTTTCTTTTGGGTCAACCGAGTCATAGGAGACGCTATAGAGGAGAAACCCTCAACAAAACAACAGTAATAGCCAGCTAAACCCAAGAAACTTCGAATATCAGTCAGAGAAATAGGTCTGGGTCAATTTCTAACAGCTTCAATCTTTTGGGGATCAACTTTAATACCCTCGGAAGAAATGACATAACCCAAAAAAGCAACTGACCTTAGCCAAAACTCACACTTACTAAACTTGGCAAACAACTTGTGATCTCTAAGGGTTTACAAGACAGTTCGAAGATGATTAGAATGTTCACCCTCACTACGGGAGTACATCAGTATATCATCGATGAACACTATGACAAACA
>NW_025857072.1:3613-3963 GCF_002878395.1 Capsicum annuum
ATCTATTCTCGAAAAGGGGTACTTATTTTTTACGGTGACTTTATTCAATTGGCGGTAATCAATGTACATACGCAAAGAATCATCTTTCTTTCTCACAAACAACACAGGATCACCCTAAGGAGAAACACTGGCCTTATGAAACCCTTATCTAGTAAATCTTTGAGTTGCTCTTTCAACTCTTTAAGTTCTGCAGGGGCCATACGGTAAGGAGGAATAGAAATGGTCTGAGTATCGGGAAGAAGATCAATCTCGAACTCTATCTCTCTATCAGGAGGTATCCCTGGGAGATCATCCGAAAAGACAATTAGAAAACTCATTGACGATGTTAACAGACTAGAGAGTTGGAGTCT
>NW_025857073.1:0-3344 GCF_002878395.1 Capsicum annuum
AAGGATGCACATTTAGAAGCATTATCCCAAGACGACAATGACACATTTGCCCTCGGGTTTTCAAGAATAATACCTTGCTTGTCATGTAGACCAAGCAACAAGTTGGGTGTGCCAGCATCGTCATATCCACATTTGGCATCGGGGTCAAATGGAAAGAGTGGACTTAGACATGGATCTAGACAACACGCTTTTTCCCCATAGGTTTCGCCCCATCTAAAAGACATACTCTCTACAATAGCATACATATCATCAAATTCAAATAGAGAGCAGAGAAAGTTGTCACACAAATCAAATTCAACTATGGTTCCTTTATGCAAGTACTCACTAGTTTCAAGTTCATCACCTCTAGGATGCTCAACATAGGAAACACACAAAGAAGAAATAGATGGAATCTCTAAGCATGCACCAATTACTATTTCAAGAGAGTAATTTCCCCATAGATATAAGTCACCATGAGCAGCAAAGGGATCACACACAAAAATATGTTCACAAGAACAATCAGAATTCGGGTTTCCTACATATTCAAGCAATTCAAGGTCACCTTCATCCGATTGTGCCTTTTTCTTGGTTTCTTTGAGCAAATCTATCAATATGGCTTTCATAATGCAACATGATCAAAGAATCATCTCCAATCCCATGATCAACTCTATCAACATCATTACTAACTTGAGACTTATTAAACACACCACACATATGCTCAAGTAGTGGACTACATTCGGGAGTAGGTTGATCATCATTCATATCCTCACTAGTTGTTGGCAACTCACATACCAACGTAGACTCACCTTGTCTTTCACAGGGGGTCAACTAGTGTGTGAATACTCTTGTCACTTGGTAAGGGAACCTCATTCAAGTCATAAGCGCTAGCACTAGATGGACACAAATCATTCTTACAAAAAGAATTAATTTTTTCATCTAAAGGATCAACTAGTGTTTGCGTACTCACAACAAGAGTTTGGTCCTTATGCAACCTAACAACACTAAGAGTATCACAAAAGGAAGATTAACACACTTCTTCATTAAGCAAATCCAAAACTACACCACTTGGGCTACTACTAGCCATATCACAACAATTCAAGTTTCTAGGAGTGTAGAAGATAGCTTTGATACCTTGTAGATCATGGGAAGTGTGTTCTTCACTTGATTTTGCATTAGGGCAGCCTTCATGCTCCGCATTACAAGGGAATATGTCAAGGTTTCCCTTTGGACTCACTTTTTCAAAATTGGGATTTAGTGCACTAAGCATTTGACGTATATCTTCAATGAAGCTATCTCAATCATCTTTGATACGATCAAACATGGCATTGAAACTATAGGTAGCCATGGTAACTAAAAGAAAGAAACAAACCTACAAAACGAACAAACAAGTTAGTTCAAAAAGAGCCTCAGCACCCTCACTCTCGTTTCTTACCTCATGCTTGGTTTTACAAGTGTTGAAAGCTTGGCAATACTTGGCAAATGAACTGAGTGGTGAATATGCTTTGGTTCGGAATCGATTTTTGTTTGATATGACTCAAATAAAATGTTTCACGGACTTGAACTAACAAATTACTACGAATTAAAAATGAGAAAAGCACACAAAAATTGAAGACACAAAATAATCGAACTCTAATCTAATTACCAAACTAGTAGGTACTTACTAGCTTACTATTTAGTGATAGAACCAACAAAATTGAAACTAGAAAGAACAATTAGAAAATAGGAAATTTAAATTTGAACTCATTTCGATTGGTCACCAAAGTGATGACGTGGCAGCTTGTAATTGGACGTCACTTTTCAAAATTTTCAAATCTCAATTCACTTATTTCGGCCAAACACACTTAGGAGAAGAAGAAATTTCGTTTGGGAGGGAAAAGTTGAAGGTTTGGAGCCCTTTTGGAGCTTCAAATGAATTCAAAATGGATTGGTCCCCCCACCCCCCGTACTTTCAATTATACTTTGATATTTCCTTTGTCCCCTCTTCTTTTGGAAGATTGTGAATATGCTCGTGAATATTCTTTGTACAAACAACTTTCACCTTCTCTTTCTTTCTTTTTGTGGATCAGAATATTCTTCTTCAACAAGTTTTAGAGATAATGAAGAACACTATGGATATTCAAGAGTTGACCAAGGTTTGACCACTAGGCAAATGAACCCTAAATTCAATTTTTCTTTTAGATCTAGATTCCCTTTGCCAAGACAAGCTCAAATATCAACAAATCAGCCACAAATCGTCCACAATACCACAAGCCACACGTTACCCTCTTCACAAAAGCTTCGAAATGCCACAACAATGGTGGATCTTAGCTCAAACACAACCAAATCTTGTTTCAAACTTAGATCTAGACACTTTAAGTGCTAGAGAACAAGAATCTAACACTTGAAACCAACAAAACACACAAAAACAAAGGAGATCTAGGATCTAAAAACTGTCAAAACACAAAAACGGGTTAACAAATTTTTTTGTGAGATTTTCGATTTTCTACACTCTTTTTTTTGTTGATTTTCTTTAAGGTAATCAATAATCCAAGACTTGGGAATGTAGGAACAACCCTAAAACGTGGCTTGGATACCAAATGATACAAGAGAAGATTAGGAATTCATCAAATGAACATATAAGATGCAAAAATCAGCAAGCACATAAAGAGAAAAACAACACAAAGAAAGGGAATGAAGAAGAAGATTGCATAAATGTAAAGATAGAGAGAAAGATTCTTACTTCTACCAAGTGATTAACTAAAGATGGTGTATCAAACCATCAATCACACCTCATCAATAGAATCTTAAACCTTCCTCTTAGGTGGACCAAGGGAATTCACACTCCTCAAAATTTACCTTTCTTGCCAATTTGTCAACACAAGTGAAATCCATCAATTGTGCTAACCCTAATTCAGTTTCTCTCTCTTAAGGAGAAGGAGAATACTACAAGCTAACACTAATATTACAATTTGAAAATTCACTCAATTCATTATGTCAAAACTAAGGAAAATAAGAGCTAAGGTGCCTATTTATTCTATTACAAAACAAAGACTAAATTACTCTTAATGAAGGGTACGCCTTTGGAGTGTAAAATAATGGGCGCCTCTTGAGTGTCCAATTATAGCGTGCAAGGTCCATCTTGTCTTGAGTGTAATGGTTCCCTTCTCCTCCTTCAACGTGCCAAGGCTTTAAAAGGCTCCAAACACTTGACAATTCCGAAGCTTGAACCTTTGTCAATACCTTGTACTCTTTTATGCTCTTCATGCTTGTACCAAGTTCGAACCAACTCAATATTTTTTTTACTCAACTCTTATATCTATCTCTAAAATTTATTAATAGAAATAAATTATTAATTTAAAATGTAATACTTTAAAAAATTAGAACAC
>NW_025857074.1:0-1806 GCF_002878395.1 Capsicum annuum
TACTGCTAATTTTGGAGAAGAACAACACCATTGTTGGATAATAAAAAAAGGAGAAGAACAACACCATTGCTGGATTTTGATGAATAAAAAAGAAGAAGAAAATAAGAAATTAAATGGAGAAGAATAAGAATGGAAAAGAAATTAAATGAAAATTAATTTTAAATTAAAAAAATACACGTGTCAATATGTCATTGGCGTGTGTATTACACTTTCCACTTTAAAATTGGGTATAGCATTTTGGGGGGAGTTAATTCCTCTTTAAAAAGTCCAAGAGGGTAATAGGACCCCCGCAAAGTTCAGTATGCTCAACTGAAAATTCGATCAAAGTTCAGGTATCTTCGTGGGTATTATCCTTTTTTTAAGACATGTAATGTCCAAACTTGGAGGGAGTAAAGTAAATCCACCCAACTTTTTTAAAAACTAATTACGGTTACATCGAAAGAAAACAAAACCAAATTCCGCTAACGTACTTTCCTCTTCCCCATGTAGCAATTTATTTTATTCTTTTCTTCTCTTTATTTATTATTTATTTATTGTGTTATAAAATAATAAATAACAAAGAAGAAGAGCAGAGAGAAAATAGAGAGTAATTCTTATTTCTCTTGGGGGATGAGAGATCTTCAGATTGTAAATACAATGAACAAAACTCCTCTATTTATAGGGAAAATTTACTCCTAATCAGAGTAAAAGACGGATGCTTCAAATCCTAATAGATATCAAAGTAGATCTTGATAGACATTCACTATAATGTAAATACATTTATAACACTCCCCCTTGAATGTCTAATTGGTAGATAATGTGCCTCGTTAAAACCTTACTAGAAAAAAATCAGTAGGAAAAAAATCTAGTGAAGGAAAAAGAGTACACATCTTTAATAATACGCATTTTGGCTGCCTCATTAAAAATCTTACAAGGGAAACCCAGTGGGACAAAACATCATAAGGGAAAAAGAGTACATCGCGTATTAACCCCCTAAATGAGAACATCCTTGACCTTTGCATCTCGATCTTGTGCAGCATCTTCTTGAAAGTTGCAATTGGAGAAGATTTGGTGAATAAATCAGTCACATTGTCAGTTGAATGAATTTGTTGCACGTTAATATCATTATTCGTTTGTAGCTCATGTATGTAGAAAAGCTTTAGCAAAATGTGCTTCGTTCTATCTCCATTTATGAATCCTCCCTTAAGATGTGTTATGTATGCTGAATTATCTCTGTATAAAATTATGGGTAGATTGTCATAATTCACACCACATTTTTCTCAAATGAGATGTATCATAGACCTCAACCATACACATTCTCGGCTTGCTTCATGAATAGCTGTTATCTTAGCATGATTCGATGAAGTGGCTACGATAGACTGCTTTGTATATCTCCAAGATATGACAGTACCACCACATATGAACACATAACCTATTTGAGACCGAGCTTTATGTGGGTCAGATAAGTACCCAACATCAGCATGACCAATAAGACTGGGACTGCAATCTTTAGAATAAAACAAGCTCATGTGTTTTATCCCATTTCGATGTGTCATAGTAGGAGCAAAAATATACCTTGCTAACAAATTGACTGAAAAGGCTATAGGCCTTGTAGTATTTGTAAGGTACATGAGTGCATCAATTGCACTAAGATATGGTACTTCATAACCAATTCAATTCGATATATTTTGAATTTCAGCAAATAATCTATTGCTTTGAAAACTCTCCAAAAGTTCTAATGATGTTCAAGCAATAAGCTCATACAATATAAGGATTATAAATAAGTTTTCCAGAAACTTTTATATGCTTCAAGCAGTTTGAATCCTT
>NW_025857075.1:0-1700 GCF_002878395.1 Capsicum annuum
ACTCCAAAAACATAGATAACAATTCAAGAAGATATTTTAGAAAAAAAATAAAAATTTAAGTAAAGATAAAAGATTTCTAAGCATGAAAAATAAAAATTTAAGTAAAGATAAAAGATTTCTCATCTGGGTGTATCTGCTACTGCTGTTTTTTTAACAATGAATAAAACATGTAAAATTCAACAGATGAGCAATTTTTTGCAACATATATGACTAATTTGTTACAACAAATGAGTGATATGTTGCAATAATATGTGGGTAATCTGTTGCAATAGATGCATCATATGTTGCCACAAATTACTCATGTGTTGCAACAGATGAGTCATGTGTTGTAATAGATTACTCATCTGTTGGATTCGTACCATAGTGTTGTAACATGAATCCAATATATATGGGTCATCTGTTGCAACAAATTAGTCATATGTTGTATATCAGTGGCAGCTATACCAAATAAGAAATTCAACAAAAATCATAATTATACTTACAAAATCACCTATGAAGTAATGTCCAAGTGATATACGAATAAAATTTGATCCAAAAAAAATTCAAGATTTCAACAGGGGAACAACGAATAAGTGAAACACATGAAAAAAATTCATGAAACAAGTAAAGATGACAAAAATAGTATATCATACATCAAATGCAAAAAGATCAAGGGGACAAACATTTGAGTTCTCCTAAAAATGTTTAAGTTCCCTAGTATTTTAATTGCTTTCTAATGAATGACCCATCTGTTACAACAGATTCAATCTGTTTAATAATTTTCAACAGACGAATCATCTGTTGCAATATGTTAGTCATCTGTTGATTTAAATTAAGTAATTATTAGTAATAACTAAATTAATTTAGCTAAAATTAAAGACAAGTCTTTAAGACAATGAGACAAACATTTGAGTTCTCCTAAAAATATTGGAGTTCCCTAGTATTTTGTTATTTTTCAACAAATAATCTATTTGTTGCTACAAGTTTGTCATCTGTTGCAACACATGCTCATAACAGGTTAGTCATTTGTTGATTCAAATTAAGTGATTATTAATAATAACTAAATTGATTTAACTAAAATTGAAGACAAGTCTTTAAGACAAGACCTTAGACAAGGGGACAAACGTTTGAGTTCATCTAAAAAATATTTGAGCTTTAGTATTTTAAATTATTTTTTAGCATATATCTTATCTATTTAATAATTTTCAACTGATGAGTCATATGTTGCAACAATTATGCAACAACTTAGTCATCTGTTGCAACAGATGTCTATGTCTGTTTGATCATTTTCAACAGATGTCTTTATCTGTTTGGTCATTTCCAATAGATTATTCATTTGTTGCAACATGTTAGTCATTTATTTATTCAAAATAAATCATTATTAATAATAACTAAATTAATTTTACTAAAGTAAAATATAAATTAATAAGTTCAATTACAGTTTCAATTAATCTCATGATAATTACACGATCAATTAAGTGTGTTCTTCCTGAGTAGAGTGATCAATTGATCAATTTTATTTGAAATGATTCAAACCAAGTCATCATTAGAAATAACTATATTGATTTAACTATTAATAAAGATGAATTAGTAAGTTCAATTACGATTTGAATTAATCTCATAGTAATTACAATTAAGTGTTTTGTCCTGAGTAGAATGATTAATTGATCAACTTTATTTGAAATAATTCAAATCAAGTCATTATTAGAAATAACTATATT
>NW_025857076.1:0-2397 GCF_002878395.1 Capsicum annuum
TTTGGCCCCATTTGTGGCAAATAGCATTCACTCTTTCTTCATGAGCGAAGATAAAAGCAAGAGGGATATTGGATACTTAATTATATTTCCATTTCTACTCTTTCGAATGCTTCACAATCAGATATGGATATCCTTATCGCGCTACAGAACTGCCAAAGGAGATAATCGAATTGTTGATAAGACCATTGAATTTGATCAAGTTGACCGAGAAAGAAATTGGTATGTACCCGTTAAATAACTTGTTTAAACAAATTCTCGAAAAGCAAAGTGATCCTCTTTAATTAAAAATTTTAAAAAGTACTGTGTTTGAGAGTGAAAGTATGTAGTCAAGCTTTACATAAAATTTATATGTACTATATCCTATCAAATAGTGATGGAGTGATTTCTTACTTCATGTCTCAATTTACTTGACATTCTTGATTTTTGAGATTCAAATAAGTTCTTCTTTTTATTAATATATTTTATTTTAAAAAAAAAAATTTGAATTATCAATTCTTATTACATAGTAATACTTTTTATGTAAATTTTATTTCGAAATATTTAAATATTTTGTGCCTAATTCACGATTAAAATTAAAATATTTAACCTTTCAAGCAATGAAAGATAAAACAAAATAAATAATTATTTTATTTTATTTTCTATACCACCACAGAAAAGCACCGTTATAAGCTTTTATTAGACGGCAATGCAGTACACAAGAATGAGCCCCACCTCTTTATATCATATGTTAGTAATATCATGTGAAGCCTTTAATGTTTTGTACATCATTTAAGATCTTTAATTATTCAGTTTGAAACTTGGTCTATCTATGATTAAGGAGACGCAGGGCATACATCTAAGTTAGTTTTGTGAAAAAAAAAAAATGAAGTCAGTCCTTGAATGAAAGTACCGAGGGATCAATCCAATTTTGTGCCTAAAACTTCTCAAAAATAGATATATTTTTTCTCAAGCTAAAGATGTAGGGTGTGTTTGGTATATGAAGAGAAATATTTTTCTATTTTTTAAATTTTTGATTGGTTAAAATTTTGTAATCCTATTTAAGAAAACGAGCTATTTTTTTTAAAAAAAAAATTCTTTATGAAAGCAAGGGAAAACAACTGGTATTGTTTCCTCTTTCCCTCAGAATCACGTAGCCCACCACCACCAATCCTCCAAGCCCTACCCACCCCTCTCTCCTTCCGCCCAGAAGTCTTATCTATTCTCATAATTTTGTGTTAAATATAAACAAATATTTTTAAGTATAAAACTGCATATTTCTAAAAGTTATTTTTCAAGAAAAATAATTTCCACCATCTACTATATATTACCTGGCATACCATAAGCTTTCTCTTTAAAGAATTGAAAAATTTTCACTAGGACAAGAGGGCACGCGTGAAAAGACAGTTATAATTTATAAAGCCATAAGTTTATGCAACGCGATTTAAACAAAAAGAAATTAAAAAAAAAAAAACTAGAATGCCTCGAATTTGTAGCCTACAACAGCTTTTGAATCTCCTTTAATCATTAAATGCTAGAATTATCCCTTGTGTCATGAAACTTTATAATTAATATATATATAAACTAAGTATGTTAATTTTGAGCTCCTTATGTACTTCAATTGAACTTCTTATCTAGACCTGTCTTCGTCCTTGTGTAAAGGGTCTAAAATTGAGTAAATTAAAGTAAAAGCAAATGATTAAGCAAGTATATACAATTCGGGTCCATTTTACTTGATCGGTCTTATTAAAAATAGATTGTTCAAAATAGTTGTTATTTTAAAATATTAAACTATAATTAATTGTTTATTTTTACTTTTACGGGGTCTATCGGAAACAACCTCTCTACTTTTTTGTAGGTAGCAGTATGAACTGCGTATATTGTACCCTCCTCAAACCCACTTTGTGGGAATACACTGAGTTTGTTGTTGTTGTTTTCACTTTTACTCTTAGTCATAAATAAAGTGTGATATTAATACATTGCAAAATAAAAAATGACAAGTAAATGAGTCAAGTGGAGTATATAACACAATTTAACCGTTACGTATTTAATATTTGCAGGGATGATCAAATCATACTTAATGGACTGTTGTTTTATTACGGATACATGAAGTTGGAGCAGTCTCATCATATACCTCTTTGGAGCACTAATGGCATCATTATGACAGTCTTGCTTCATATTGGTCCAGTCGAATTTCTCTATTACTGGCTTCACAGAGCTTTACACCACCACTTTCTCTACTCTCGCTACCATTCCCATCACCATTCATCCATTGCTACTGAACCCATTACTTGTAAGTCATCTTCCATTTCAACAATGAAATTGATTAATTTCCAAAAGCATAATTTATATTACTACCTCTATTTGTATTATAGTATAACAACATTCTTTTCATTTTAGTTTGTTTTTATAGAATGACAA
>NW_025857077.1:0-2516 GCF_002878395.1 Capsicum annuum
TTGGCTTTTAAGGACAGAGTTTTGATCACTACTGGATTTGATGATGAGATAATATGGAAACGTGTACTCAAGTAAACGGCAGTTTGAAAAAGTTAATTAAATAATAATAATACTTGACTATCTAGTCCAAATATTTGATCCGAATCTGTTTATTTTAAGTTGTCCCAGAAAAAAATTGAAAGTTTAAAATCATTTGGTGGTGTGCTGGGTATTGGTATTCTATAGTACTATGATTTTTAAATAAGGAAAAGGAGCACATGTATTTCTCAATTTTGTATCTCTCATTTTGTAAATATGCGGTGTATATATACCCTCGTTATTTGATAAATAATGCACATGTATTCACCCGCTAAATAAAAGATGCGTATTTACTCTTTTTGTTTACAGACTGAATTGAAAATAAATTCTAAAACTAGTCTTTCATATTTCAGAATGTGGCGTGATCAATAATACTTTAAAAAATATACCCCACAACCATTTTACCCCTTCAGATCCTACCCAACTAAAATAAATCAATTGCTCTTTTATTCAAACCCGAACTAAACCTATTTTATTGTTGAGTAGAAGAGAGGTTGAAATTTTTTTCAGTTTGGTCGGGTCTAAAGGTGTGAAAAACTAGTGAAACAATTCTTTAAAGTCCCATGACATTTTGGAAAAAAAAAAATCAGTTTTTGATTATTTTTAAATTCAACAAATATAGGTCTATCAACGAAAGATAAATATGCATCATTTGTTAGACGACGAGAGTATATGCACATCATTTCTTAACAAGGAATATTTATATTTGTTCTAAATCGCAAAATTGAGGGATATATTTGTCAAGACAGTCACTTCAGCCATGCCAACTTCCCCCAGATTAGAGTGGAGAGGTACCCAAGGTTCGTATCCGTTGAGGGTGATATTATTTCTAAGGCTCAATGCTAAGTTGAGAAAGGTTGTCTCTCGAATTTAGCCTATGTTCGTGTTACTAGTGTTGAAACACCTACCTTAGAGTTAGCGCTATTAGTTTGGGAGTTTTAGGATGTGTTTCTGACAAACCTTTCTCGTATTCTACCTGATCGGAACATTAATTAGTATTAGTTTAAGGGATTGATCATGGGATTTCCTGAGTAAAAAGTTTATGAGACCGGTGTTTTATCATGCGGTGCTCTTGTGTTGTTTGTGAAGAAGACGAATTGTTCAATACAGATATGTATTGATTATAGATATCTAAACAAGGCGACCATCAAGAATAATTATCCTATTATGCGCATTGATGATCTGTTTGTCCAACTTCTGCAGAGTGTTTCTGTATTTTTGAAGAATGATTTGAGGTTATGGTATCACAAGTTAAGAATTAGGGCTTCAGATATCCCTAAGACAATATTTTCAATTTTTTATGGTCAGTACGTGTTACTAATTATGTCCTTTGGGTTGACTAATGTACTATAACATTTAGGAAGCTGATAAACAAGGTGTTTCGACCTTGTTTGAATTTGCTTGTAATTGTATTCATCAACTATATATTGTTTTACTCACGTAATGAGGAAGAGCATGGATAGCATTTGAGGATCGTGCTCTCTCAGTTATCCAATGAGAGATTTTATGCTAGATTTTGAAGTGTGTGTTTTAGCTTAGCCTTGTAGCATTCTTGAGCCACGTGTATCCAAGGTGTACCCTATGGTGAATCCAACAATGATTGAGGCGGTTCTGGATTAGGCTAGGCCTATTCTACCCTCTGAGATTCAAATCTTTGTGGGCTTGACTACAGATGGTTTGTTGGGGGGTGGGGGTGGGGTACTCTGACATAACATCTCATTTGAACAAACTGACTTAGAATAATTTGGTTTTCCAGTGTTCTAGTGAGTGAGAGAGGAGCTTTCCGAAACTCATGACTCTATTGACTTCAACTCCTATTTTGACCTTTCCTGTGGAAGGTAAAGGTTTCACGACATACTGTAATGCCTCACAAATCGGACTTAGGTATTATTATGTAGAAAGGCCAGGTTATACTTTTGCATCAAGGCAGTGTAACCTCCAAGAGAAATATTACTCCACTCATGACTTATATTTGGTAGCAATAGTATTTGCTTTGAAGATTTAGAGGCATTACATTACTAAAACAAACAGCTAAACGAGACCTAAAAAGGAGGTCAGATAAAATTGACCTCCGGAGGTTCTCCAAATATCAGAAAATTCCAAAACAACCTCAGGAGGTCAATTTTGTTAGCTTAAAAATTGAGAAAATGCTAACCGACCACTAGAGGTTTGTTTTATCAAAAAAATTACAATATTTTTTTTGCAAGAAAAAAAAAAAGAAAACCCCTAGAGGACAGTGTTTGCTTGATCTTTTTTTTATATTTTTGTAAAATCTAACCTGCAGGAGGTTGGTTTTACTTTATATATATATATATGTGTGTGTGTGTATGTATGTATTTTTATAGGAAACTGAATTCTTTAGGTCGATTTTTTAAATCAAAATAAACATACAACATAGTTGATAACCTATAAGCATTGATGGTCTGTTGGTACAATGC
>NW_025857078.1:0-1804 GCF_002878395.1 Capsicum annuum
TTGGAGAAATACTATATTGATGTATCACTTATTGTTTAAAATATGAGTCTACAAGAATGTAGGACTTGTAATATTAACTTTATTTTCTTTTTAATGACTAAATTAAAATCCTCAAGATCCTTTTACATTCTCTTGTTAATCATCTTCCCCAAACATATACAGAAGTCCAAATATTTATGCTCCACTAATATGACAATTTAATTTGATGTGCTGGTTGAAAATCCACCAGCATTTACCTTTCCTATGCATATTAACTAACGAAAACAACCAATTCTATTCAAATTAGTGCTCCAACAATTTATATGTATCCTGCTCCTGATCATGACCCATTAAAACTTCTGGATAGAGGAAGTTACACATACGAAGAAAAACATGTTTTCTAAACTAATACTCAGCTGGGCAACAGAACTAAAATAAGAAAAAGGCCAAATTTAACCCTTTACTTTGATATATAGTTCACATCTACCCTCCATTTCACTTTGCATCCAAATATGCCCTTGCCGTCAACAAAGTATTCACCCCCAACCCTTACGGAGGTCCACATGACATGGACCCAACACTTAAAATTACTAATTGAATTAAAATATCCCATTGTTTGACTGACACCCTTTTTATTTGACCCATACCCAGTTTCCTGACCCATCATTTCGTTAAGCAATGAGACTGCCACTATTGTACACAGATCTTGGTCGACTTAAGGGCAAGTTATGACCGATACCAATTGAATCCAAGGTCTAATAGTGCAAAGTTTTCTGTAAACAACCTATAAGATACAGCATTAAATTGACCTACTAGCCAAGACTAAACAAGTAACCTTCTTCAATCAAAACATAGCACAAATTTGCGGTCACATGGCAGCAACTGGCCAATCCAGCACTATTAATCATATGAGCCAATTCGCAACATATTCACGAACAATGAAACTGGAAAGATTTGCTGACAATCTAGAACACTTCTAGCGAGAAGACAAAGGCGTTTTACTGAGACAAGATAAGGAAATCAGCAATTTGAGATCACAAATTTGTTGAGTTGTTATAAACTTAATCACCATTCAAGATTTCATGGTGTTTTGATGATTGAAAAATATTTCACATGTATGCAAATGGATGATGGACAAAGAAGTACAAGAACCAGGTCCTTGGAGATCTCCAAAAGAAAATAGTCAAGCTCGCAACACTACAGAGTAATTGTTGAGAGAGCCTGTTCCTTCAGACGAGAATTGGAGACTATTTCCTCTATGCAAGAAGCAATTCCACGAAAGGAAACCTTAGAGAATTGTAATTACCCTTCAATTCTACAAGGAACTGATGTTCAAGACATGGAAAGTTACCATAATTGAACAAAAGGAATTAGTTTGGAATTAGGAGAAGTTTGTCTGATGACAAACCAAGTCAAACAAGGATTGGATTCTTGGAAATTCTTTAACTGATACTTGGTTGAATTTGGAGAAATATAAACAGCTACTCTAGTCCTATATAAAGCATTGCTTTAATGTTTTATAGGTTGACCACCACAGAAGAGACACTAAACATGTATACAGATCTATACGAGAGTCTTGAAGAGAAGAGTCAACTGCTACAATGAAGAACCAGTTTCAATCTAGTATTATCATTAGTGTGTTGAGTTGTAATAGTTAGATTCATGTGGTTCAAAAACTATATGCTTTTACATTCCTAATGATCTGTAGAAGTGTTGGTTTTGTATTGTGTTGTAAAGGAACTTCTTAGACTGGGCAAAATCTTTGATAAGTTGATACCGGAATTATAAGAAGACAAGAAAACACACTCAAAACAGTCCACAAATC
>NW_025857079.1:0-1011 GCF_002878395.1 Capsicum annuum
TTGTTTTGCTAATATTATTCAATAAATAACTAATCCAATCAATTTCATGATATTATTATTTTTTTAATAGTTTACAGTGGTATTAGGGGTTGAGAAATATTGTACTAAAATAGATATGTCAATTTTCCCGCTCTCACGGTGACTTAATTCAATTTTTTCATAATCTCATGTGAGAATTCTCATACAGATGAAGCTCTTGCATTTGAAAATATTTGCACATATTAGTAATGCTTTGGATCTGCACTATGACACACATGACAATATCAAGTGTCACGTAACATACTGAGAGAAAACGCTGCATTTGAAAACATTTGCACATATTATTAATGCTTTGTATCTACACTATGACAGACATGACAATATCAAGTGTCACAAGTTATGTGGTAAAGAGTGCGGTAATTATTGATGCATCGCTCACATAATATCATTATAATTATGTATATTCATAAAAATTAATCCAAGTTAATGACACATTATTCATATGTTTGTGCACGAGAGTATCAAGTGCCATGCGCTAAGTTGTGAAAGGTGAGACAATTATTGAAGCTTCTCACTTGCTGGTCACACAATATTATTGCTATAATTTATATTCGTAAGAATTAATTCAAATTAATGAGATATTATCCATATGTTGTAATGTTATCTGTTTGATATTTTTGTAAATAAATTATTACTAATATGAGATGTGAATAGTTTAATTTAAAAACTTAAAAATATTTTTACTATAAAAATAGAAATTTTTTCTTTCCTTCTTTTTCTTCAAAGGATGTGTTTGGTATGAAGCAAAATGTTTTCCAGGGAAAATATTTTCCTAGAAAATATTTTTCTGAAAAATAAGTTGATTTACTACTTGTTTTTTTATGTTTGGTTGATGGATGAAAAATATTTTTGCCCCTAAAAAAATACTTTTTAGGACGTGTTCGATATGAAGGAGGAAAAAATATTTTCTAGAAAAACAAGTTATTTTTTTCTTATATTGTTGTGTTCGTTATGCAAATTGAGTAAGTATAT
>NW_025857080.1:0-2578 GCF_002878395.1 Capsicum annuum
AGAAATGATTTTTGTTTTTCAATGTGCATTGAAGTTGAGCAGTAGGAGAATTGTCATGTGTTCTTTTAAAATCTTCTGACATGTCATCATAATATGTGGCCCAGAGCTTTCTAAAACTCGGTGAGCATGGTATGTGAGGCATATTCCCATGCAACAATATTTTTCAAATTTTGATTGTTCCAAAAGCATACTAAAATGTCAACAACAATATTAGAAAGAAGAATAAATGATGAACAAATATACTTAATTATGAATGCATTTCTATTAAATTATATTGATTTGGCTGTAGTGTTTAGAAAATAGCACTTGACAAGTTTTTCCTCAATTGAATATATTGAGATTCAAATTTTCCTTGTATTTTTTTCATCGCGTATAATTTGGTTATTGCAATTTTTCTGCTATTTTAATGGCTGCGTTTGAATGAAAAGCCTGCTCAATCAGGGGTGGCCATACAAACTCATAAACTTCAAATCCTATGTTTGCCTATTTCTAGTCTGTCTGCTCTGTTGGCTTGTTCCTAACTTGGCTTTACACATTAAATTTGTATTACATACTTTAGAAGAAGCTTTATTTTAACAATTTTTCCCCTTCCTACAGCTTTTCCTGTGTAATGAAGCAGAGGCTTACTATCGATACAATCACATCGCTATCTACAGAATGGACCTTCCTAGCTACAGATGGACCTTCAAAGTTCAAGTTGTGGATACGTTTTGCTCTCGGGAGAGAAAAGATCAAATTGTTCATTTCCAAACAATAAGCGTAAGTTTACTACTACTATCGCTTCACATTCACTCAGCCCAAGATTTATACGAACATTAAAGACCCTCTCTATTTTAATCGGTTGTAGGAAAAATAGGTTTCTACAGATCTGTATGGTGATGACATTGGCAGGTGTCTTAAACTGTTTGCTCATTACTCAATGCGAGCCAACACGAAAGGGTTGTCAATAGGTACACAATTGTTGAGCCTATGACCAACAACAGCAGTGCATCATTACTTGCTCCATGAAATTTGAATGCTTCCTTTTTTCTGGATATCGTAGAATTTGGTAAGTTCCCACTTCAGATCTTCATTTGTTTGTCTGTTAGCTAAATAATTCCCACTGGATGAGCTAAATGCCAATATTTTACTATTTATGGCAACAGTTTATTTTCTCTATCAGTTGTATAATTTCGCATGGACTCGTGCTAATAAATCAGCCATTAAATCGTCAGGATCTAGCCCCTCCCAGTCTCTGCAGATTACCAACTAGTTGATGGATGATTACTTGTCCTCTTAACTTTGACAGATGATGTATCTGTTGTAACTTTGTGTGATTTTGTTGACATCTGGGAGCAAAACTAATTCCTGATTATTCTTAATTTTCATATGTAATGCTTGTAGTTTCTTTTTTTTACTCCTCCTGTGTTGTGTCAATATAGCAAAAATATTAGTGATTGAATTTCAGATAGAATTTTTCTATTGTCTGTTT
Organism: Capsicum annuum; assembly: GCF_002878395.1. Taxonomy (NCBI): domain Eukaryota; kingdom Viridiplantae; phylum Streptophyta; class Magnoliopsida; order Solanales; family Solanaceae; genus Capsicum; species Capsicum annuum. The sequence goes on from NW_025857080.1 coordinate 1,472, forward strand.
AGTTCTCAAGGATTCTGATCTAAGTATGCCTAGTAATTAACTGATCTTTTAAGATCATATTCCAAGCGACCTTCTTGTTTGTTAGTGCACTTCCACTTGGATTGCTTTAACACGGTAATTATATATGTACATAGGTAGAGAAGGTGGATTCTATGGTATATGAGCTTGTAGATGTGGTGGCTAATGAGCGTGCTTTACTTGAGAAATGTAGAGATCTCTTATTATCAATGACAGTTCTACAGGTAAACCTAGATTTCCCTCTACCTGAAGCTTTTGAAGGAAACCATATTTGAGTTTGTTCAGATTGTTTACTTCTCTTAGCAAAATAATTGCTTAGATTTTTGTTGACAATTTTATAGATTTTTGTTGCTTCTTTAAGTTAGAAATATTTGCTACTTCTTTCGTAATGTTTGTGTCTTCTGATGCTTTGAACTATATTGTTTCATTGACTACTTTATGACATCATTATATATGATTATAATATAATTATTTGAAAGTTATATTTTTATTAGTTGATGAAAATTCAGTTAAGATAGTTTGTTTCAATATGAATACATAAAATTAAATTATCTAAATATTGAATATAAGTAGTCTACCTGATTGTCTATTCAGGAGATGCAGTTGAAGGTTAATGACCGGAGACTGCATTTCATTGAGATTGAATTCATAAAGTCTCTATAGTGCTTCTGGTGCAGTGACCCAACGTGCATCTTGAAAGCTTTGAATTTCATCAACAACTTTTTCTCCATCATCTGATTCAATATAAACTGCGCATCTATCATAAATTTTTGTATTAATTTTAAAATTAGAATAAAATAAAATAAAATATCTCAAAATTAACTTTATTTAGTTATTTCTTTTTTTAACTAAAAATTTATTAAAATAAAATAAGAATTTAAATAATATCAAACCAAATATAAATATTTAATATAAAAAAATAAGTTAAAATTCGAGGAGGATAAAAAATCACATGTCTTCAATGATCGATCTATTTGTGCGCTCATGTTTCTTGTTAATTTAAGCCTTTCCATCCGATGCCATAAGTACGATTTGACCAAATTTGCATTTACCGTTTCAGCCCTGGTAGATTTTAGAAGTACTGGCAGT
>NW_025857081.1:0-4849 GCF_002878395.1 Capsicum annuum
TTTTTTTTTCACTCTTCTATCTCTATCTTTTATTTTTAAAAGACAAATATCTGTATCATATATACAGATTCAAAAAATATGCAAAATAAATAGACATACAAATCTGCATATATATTTACGATAAAAAATATACATATATATCTACATATGTATTTACAGAAGTACATATCTGGCTCACATGTACATATATATAAACATATAGGACACAAAATCTCTATAATAAAAATAATAATATTTATATACATATACATATAGGTAATAAAAAAGTACATGATACATATCTTAAACAGTAAAAGAAAACAAATAAGTACATATGTTATCCTCTAAAATAACATAGTATGTACAATTCAAAGACAAATCCAACACCGTATAAAATACATATAGCTCTGCATATGTATTTACAGAATACATACCTGATCCATATGTATATTCTTATTTTATATGAGTTATCTTTGTATTTTGTAAATACATATGAAGATATATACTATAGTTGTAATACCCCGAACTTTCCTTAAGCCTAAATTGTATCTCGATAAGATCAAAGAATGACTTCCAAAGTGAGTAGTGTTTAAATCATATAGAGTTTTCCTAATTTTTACTTTTTATCATGTGGGAAATTGAATTAGCTTTCCAACGATACTAATTTTATTCAAATCCGATATCGGGGTGAGAAGTTATGACCGTTTTACTGAGAGTTGCCAGAACCACCCAGGTACGACGGGTAGGTTGAAGGACCGTCGAGCTTGCAACAGACCGTCGCAACCAAGGCAGTAAACCCATTCAATGGCCAAGTGCGACGGGCAGGTTAACGGATCGTCGAGCTTGCGACGAACCATCGTCCAAGCCGTCGCTACTAAGGCAATGAGCCCTTATTCTGGTCCAAGTGCGATGGTCAGACTGACGGACCATCTAGCCAGCGATATATTGTCGCACGATCCGTCGTTGATCCCATTCAACATTTTAAAAGCCATTTTTAAAAGGGCTTTTTGGTCTTTTTTTCTACCCTTTTTAACACCTAGATATATCAAAAAGAAACGTAGAACTTCAGATTCTTTCATAGCATCAAAAACTAGGGTTTCTCCCCCAAGAGCAAGACCCAATTCCTTCTCCATGATTTCACCATAGTTCTTGCAAATTGATTTAAGAATCAAGGTCCCCAAGTTAAAAGCTTCAAGAACCCTCACTCAAGAGCACGAAAAAGAGTCTCAAGCAAGCTTGTTCATCTACAAGTCATGATCTAAGGTATGTGGGGTTTGAATAAGGGTAATTCTTTCACCTTTATGCCCAAAGAATTATTTTAAATACAAAATTTCTATAATTTATGAGATTGTCCATGAAATTAAAGTTAGGGTTTATACCCCTTTACTATTGTTTGCAAGATTTTGAGAGTTCCCATGGATTAAGAGATGAATTTCATGATTTTGTTTATATTTCTATGTCTATTGATGAAATTTATAGATTTTAAGATGATTTATGAGTAATTGCATTACCAAGTATGAATTTTAAGATGTTTTGATATGAGACTGATGATTGAGTCAATAGAATCCATTCAAAAATTGTTGTTCAAGATTGTTTGTGCTATAAGCACCCCTTGGTTAGGTTATTATCAGATTTCAAATAAAGATTTGACCCCTTTTGGGTCTAAATTAAAATAGAAGTCCACATTACTTATGAATTAAAGTATAGAGAAGTATATTTGGTCTTTATTATAGACCCTTTAATTATTTTAAGGTGGATTTCCTAAAAGTTTTGAGCTTAAGTATGGGAGTAGTATTTAGCACCGAGTTGGGTATGATTCCAAGGTCTCATGCCCCAGAACTATGTGCCCCGTAGGTTTTTGATTTACCCCAAGTGGGTTAAGATAGTGATCACTAAAGTTAAGGTTCTATTCCGATGGCAAGGGTAAAGCAGCTCTCCCCAATGTGGGTAAGACGTTGAACTCCATGTGGCTCACATGGTTTATGTCGGTTATGAGAAACTCCCAAGTCTCCCAAGTCCCAAATTCCTATAATCTCTAAATTTTAAAGAAGACCCTTATTCTCCATAAGATAACAAGTTTTGAAAGCTATTGTTTTAAGATTCCTCTTGCTTACAAGTTTTGAGAATAAGATAGAAAACATAGATTTTAGAACTAAGTGTACTGACTCACTAAATTTGTACTATATGCTTCAATATACATGATTTATGAGATTCAGATTTCAGTTTTACTCAAGCTATATGAGTCATTCATATCAGCATGCATGTTTTATAAAGAATGATAACATTGTTTACTTAAATGCATACACCCCCATATACTCAGTACATCTTCAAAGTACTGATCCATATATATGCCTGTGTGCTGTCTCATAATATAGGTTCAGGTGCTCAGTCCCAGCAGTGACAGTGATTCCCTAGTACCTTTGTCTACACTCCGCAGTTGGTGAGTCCTTATGGTTCGAGGACCTATTGCTCAGGTTTTTAGTTGTTATTGCTTTCAGCTTAGTCGAGTCAGTTGGGGGTCTGTCCCAATAACTCTCTAGTTCTTGATTAGTAGAGGCTTTGTCAGACTAGATTATCTGTACATTTAGACTTTTAGCATTTCTGACTGTTCAGACAAGTATTTCTTTACATTCCATTATGATTTTGATATGACAGTACCATCGTTTTGCTTTATTCATCTCAAAGTAAGTTTTATATGTAGTAGCAGGCTCAAAAAGGTTAGCTTGGGCTACTTGTAGCCTTAAGCACCGTGTGACGTTCTGGGATGAGATTTTGAGGCGTTACAATAGTTATGTTTGTTACTGTTTAATATGAATATGATATGTATTTCATAAATACATACGTATGTTTTGTACTGAAATACATATCCAGATCTGTATAGCTATGTATTTTATATATTTTTTGAATATGTGTATGCGATATACATATTTGTCTTTTCAAAATAAAAGTTAGAGATAGAAGAGTAAACAAATGAAAAAAAAATATAAAAAGAAAAAAATGAAAAAAAAAGTGAAAAAGAAAAAAAAGGAAGAAAGAGAAATAGAATTATAAAAATAAAAGGAAAAAAGAAACAAAATAAAATAGAAAAAAGAAGAACAAAACGAAAATAGAAAAAGAAAAAAAAGGTATGAGAAATGAGAAAAAAGAAAATGAAAAAGAAAAAAAAAGAGAAATAGAAGAGAGAAAATAAAGTGGAAAGAAAAAAATAAAAAACAAAAAAAATCAACATAAAAAAATAAAATAATAAAAAAATAAGATGAAAAAAACTAATGAGAAAAAAAAGGTAGAGATACAAGAGAGTGAAAGACAGTAATGATATTTTATATTGAAATCTTGAAGATCATGGAGATAATTATCTTCAAATATGAAAAAGGGGAAAAAAAGAAAAGAAAAAATAAAAAAAATGAAAAAGAAAAAAAAATAAGAGAAAAAAGAAAAAAAAAGAGAAGAGAAATAGAAAAGAGAAAATAAAGTGGAAATAAAAAAAATAAAATAAAATAAAATAAAAAATAAAATGATTAAAAAATAAGATGAAAAAAAAGGGTAAAAAATATGACTATATTTGAGGGAGGTGAAATAGTGAAGTGAAAATAGAAAAATATAAAGTAGTGAGAGTAAAATATGCACTTGCCTAGTTAATGAGTAAAATAATGCTACTCTTGCTATAAACTGTAATTTTACAAAAGTGTTGCTATTTATTGTAATTATAATTTTAAGTATTCTACTTTTTGTAATTTTTTCATTAAGTAATAATATGTTAACAAATTGTTATTGGGCCAAGTTAATCCATAAGAAATGTTATTAGTCGATTAGTGCCTTATTTGCTCCTCCTGAGACCTACTTAAGATATAAATACATTATATACAAGTGTTGAAGAAATCAAGAAACTAAACCGAATATTTTCATTAAAAGATGACAACTAGGATTTATAACGAAAATTGTCTAATCTTCTTGAGAATTTTTTTGGCCTTGAAAATTAAGAAATTTTGAACTGTTAACTTAAGTCATGGTTGAAAGAGATCCGTTTCCACAAACAGAACCTCCTAAGTCCTTACAATTATATGACATCAGAGCAGTTAGATCACGATCTAGCTAGGTTCAAGTATTATTGTTATTTATTATTGAAAAGAAAGAGCACAATGTGCTTTGTTCATGGAAAATAATAATTAGAACCTCATGTGAGCATCGTCTTAAAGACATAATCTAGTTATTAACTAAAATATTATGCTTTTTCAAACAATTTAAACTTTTAAAATAGATGGTTATACACACATACATATACACAGACAGATCTGGAAGCCCAATTAAGGGTTCATATAAACCCAATAACTTTTTCCCAAATTTGTATATACAAAAAAAGATCTATTAAATATCTGTAAATATTAGCTTGCGAATCCCATTATTTTAAAATTAAATTGAAGGCGTTGTTTGAGCTAGCCTATAAACTTTACATTCTAGATTTGTCTCCAACACACACAAGTAAGTATGTATGTACGTATGTATGTGTGTGTGTATATATATATATGTATGTATGTATGTATGTATGTATGTATACATATATTATGTGTATATATATATATATGTATGTATGTATATATGTATGTATGTATATATATGGAAAAAATCTCATTTATGCTATCAGTTAAAAATTTGGCGCCATCGCCGTTACAAAACTAACTTATTCAAGCCATTACTTTTTAACGGTAGATTTTCAAAAATAACTTTACCTTGTGGCCTTTTATTAGAGGTCCATGTCATTAATTAAAATAAGAGAAAAGGCTCAAATATGCCATTGAACTATAAGAAATAACTCATTTTTGAAATTAATATTAATTTATTTTAATTAGTGACGTGTACCTTTAATAAAAGG
>NW_025857082.1:0-2459 GCF_002878395.1 Capsicum annuum
TCTATTATGGATTATGATGAGTTTTAACTTGAGATTGAATTATGGGTCATTAATACCTACTTGAGACTTGCAATTTTATGAACTATTGTGCTATAAGCACCTATCATTTGAGTATTTTGAGATTATTGAGAAATGTTTTGACCTAATGGTCATAGAGTTTTGAAATCCACTCTACCACATGAGATTATAGATTTGATTGTTGGGTTCTTATGAACCATGCATTTATTTTGAAAGTGGATTTCCATGAGATGAGTGAGATAAACTAAAGGGAGTAGTATTTAGCACCGAGTTGGGTAAGTTACCATGGTTTCTAACCCCAGAACAATGTGCAACCGTAGGTTTGAGATTCTGGGCTTAAGGCAGAGATAATTGGGCCCGAGGCCAAGATAAGTGATCACTGAGTTGAGGTTATACTCCTTGGCAAGAGTATGACATCTCTCCCCAACGTGAGGTTTCTTCCTTAGGAGAACAAGACATTAGACTCCATGTAGCTCGCATGGTTTATGTCGGTTAAGTGAACCTCCCTAAACCAAAGTATTTTTCCATTGAGATAGAATATTTTTGCTAAAGCTTTGGGATGAGATATTTTTCTAAAATGAATGAACTTCTTTGAGTATTTTCCAAAGAAGGAAGTAGTTTTATCTACTAATAATAGTTGATCACCGAGTTCCAAGTGTTTGAGTTCAAAAGAGTTATAAGTTCTTGAGCATTAAAGAAGTTTTACTCCCCATAAGATATATGCATGAGTTGAAAGTATTGTTTAAAGTTTTCTTCAGCCTATGAGTAATGAGAATAAGAGAAGAGTTCAGATTTTAAAGCTAAAGTATAATGACTCACGAGATTTGTATTACATTCTTCGTCATACATGATTTATGAGCTTTACATTTTGACTTATTCAAGCCATGCGAGTCATTCCTATTGCATGCATTATTTGATTAAAGAGTATTAATATTGTTTTATGTAAATGCATACACCCCCATATACTTAGTACATTCTCAAGTGCTGATCCACATATAAGTCTATGTGTTATATTGTCTTATAATGTAGGTTTAGGTGCTCAGTTCCAGTCTCGTCAGTGATTCTCGTGTACCTTTGTCTACATTTCTCCAAAGGTGAGTCCTCATGGTTCGAGGGACTATCTTCAGATATTTCAGTATTTGAGTGCTTATGTTATTACTTTCAGTGCAGTTTGAGTCAGTTGGGGATCTGTCCCAACTACTCTTTAGTTCATGGAGTAGTAGAGGCTTTGTCAAACTAGTTATCAGATTATGGTTGTGTTGAGATTTCCAGTATTGTGGTCATTTGGACCGAGTATTATCTTCGTATTTCCTTTTATTTGGTATATGACAGTGCCAGTGTTTTGTATATTTCTTCTTGAAATGAGTCATTATATGTACTGACAGGCTCAAAGGGTTAGCTTGGCACTACTTGTAGCCTTAAGCACTGTGTGACATCCCGAGAGGTGATTTTGGATTGTTATAGAAGGATACAATTAATGTTGGCCTATATTATTCTACCTTTCCAGTAGTTCTTGAAGACTACAGTGATGCTACTTGAAATTTTGATCCGAATTACTCTAAATTTATTACTGTTTCAATTTTCACTTTGGCTGGAGTAACAATAGCTTGGAGATCAAAGAAGTAGACATGTATTATTCAATCAATAATGGAATCAGAATTTATTGCTATGTCTTGTGCTGGAGAAGAAGCTGATTCAAAAGAAAAAACAAGTCAAGTTACAATTCTGAAGCACAACAATAAAATTTTCTTTTTTCCTAGATAGTGATGAGATGTGTATGAGTTGAGATTCTTTACTCTTGATAAATTTATAAAATCGATGTCGATTGAGTAAATAATAAGACTCTTGATAGATTTGACAGTATCCCTACAAAAGAGAAGCATGAGACTATTTTCTCTTAATCAGTCTATACATCGATTCCGTTAGGAGTGTGTAAGAACACTCTTGATAGATTTACCGATATTTTATTGTAAAGGAGGATGAGATTAATTTCACTTAGTGAAATTCATAGACTATATGGTCGGAGTATGCAAAATTACTCTTGATGAATCCACCACACTAAGTGCGAAGTGGAGGCCTCTTCAATAAGCTTTTAACAGGGAAATCTTCAAGCACTTAGCTAAAAGAATTCAGGACACATGGCTGTAAGGTGTCAAAAGATTTTGATTTTCACCGGAACATAGTAATATGCGTGGAGTATTTTCTACTTCATTCAATGAACTACTTAGTTCAAGATTTGTTCACTAAGTAGTCAAGGATTTATTTGAATCCCATAGATAAAGTTTTTATTAATTCTTCCGTTTGCTCGTGGGAGAGACTCCAACTATCTTCAAGAAGCATATTATCTTGCTTCTAAGCCAAGCAAGTTTTATTTTGAATTTCTTGTACAATTATCATTATTATTCTAACATTTCTAGTTAGAAATTTAGCTATAATTATAT
>NW_025857083.1:0-2178 GCF_002878395.1 Capsicum annuum
TGTTAATAAAAATGATTATTTAACCATTACTTGTCACTAGATAGATAGTAATTTTGTTATGCAAAAATGTATTCTAGCTTTTTTGTATGATGAAGATCATAGACATACTGGAGAATTTATTGTTGATTCGGTTAGTAAAGTTGCAGAATTTTACGGTATTGAAAAAAAAGTCTTATGTATTGCTTTTGATAATGCCTCTAACAACAAGACTGTTATTACAAAGTTAAAAGCTAGTCTCTCTCTATCGTTACCTAAAATATTTCATGTTAAGTGTGTTTTTCATATATATTATTTAATTGTAAGAGATGGTCTTGAATTTTTTGAGTTTTATATTGAAAAAATCGGGGCTTGCTATTGGCTTTATTCAAGAAAATAATCGTAAAAAAAGAATTAGGGAATTTAAAGTTAAATGCGAACAAAATGGACTTAGACCGATATTGATTCCTGAAGAATATGATACTAGATGGAATGATACGTATGATTATTTAAAAACTTGTCATGCTTATAGAGTTCCTATTACACTAACTTTTAACCAATATTGTGGTTTATTTGCTGATTCGGCTGAATGTATGCTACATAATTCTGATTGGTCTGTAATTGATGATCTTGTTAAGTTTTGAGAAAATTTTATATAGCTACGGTTGAATTTTACAGTGCTTATTATCCTACTATTTGTAATATTTTAGCATATATAGCCGATATCTCTACTTTGCTTGAAGAATATAAGAATAAAGAAGATTACAAAGAAGCTGTTGGTGTTATGTTTACTAAGTTTAAAAAATATATTTTTGATTCCCCTTATTTATTTGGTTGATGCTATACTAAATCCATGTATGAAATATACTACTATGTGCCACTTTAGTACTCTTATTTATTCTAAAAGAGATAAATACTAACAATGATTCTGATGATGAAGAACAAGAACAACCAGATTTGTATATGGCTATGAGTGATGCGAACATTTACATAGATAAATTATATAACCATTATGTCGATTTTACTTGATTTAGCTGTATCAACAAATATCACTCCAACTGTCGCTCCTCATCCTACCGAGGAGCCATCATCTTCTAAAAGGCCGGTACATAGTGATTTTGCTGATCACTTTTATGATCTAAATATTTGAAACAGTCTTGAGGCAGAAACTTACACAACAGCTTCTCAGGAAGAGCTTAAGTATTATCTTCGAATGCTTTTAGAGGATCGTAGACGACAGATCAACACATTGGATTGGTGGAAGAATAATGAAACACAATATCCTATGCTTTCAAGATTAGATGGAGATGTATTGAATGTTCTAATGTCAACCGTTGCATCAAAGAACACTTTTAGTAAGGGACGACAACAGCTTGGAGATAACCGACACTCATTGGCAAGCAACGCTATGAATGTTCTAGTTTGCCTTGAAGATTGGATTAGTGCGGAACTAAGAAATCAAGGAATGGAAGTGGAGTTAAAAGACGAACAAAATCTTGAAGAAATTATGACTTCTAGGGAGAACTCGGCACAATCAAGTCCAATGCATGGTTTTGCCCCCATTGATTTTGAATATCCTATGCCAGATCCCGTTAATGTTAACATGGATGTATTGGAAAAAATATGAAAACTTTGTAGATTTTTCATTCATGTACATTGTAAATTTTGAATCATTTTACGATCAATAAAATATAACATTCATTCACTCCTTACTTTGTAATTTTTTCCATTTAATGATTTAAATTGAACTTCTAGTTTAAATTAAATACTTAGTTTTAATATATTACTAATTTACTATAAAGCTTTACACTAAGTAATAGACAATTAAACATAACAAACATATAATCATATATACACATAATGAAAAAATAAATTTCTTTTAAGTTCAAAACCTCAAGTATTATTAATTTATTATATTAAGTAGCATATTTTTTAAAGTAGTACATACATTGAATGGTACGTATATATGTGTATATATTTTCTATAGACTCTAAAGTAGTATATATTTAATATATACATGTGTATATGTTTTATAAAGTAGTATATATATAGTGTTTATATGTTGTATATATATTTTTTAAAGTAGTACATATATTGAATGATACGTATATATGTGTATATATTTTCTATAGACTCTAAAGTAGTATATATTTAAGGTATACATGTGTATATGTTTTATAAATTAGTATATATATTGTAGTA
>NW_025857084.1:0-1303 GCF_002878395.1 Capsicum annuum
TATCCTACCATAGGGAGCTTCAAATGGAGCTATAGAAATACTGGAATAATAGCTACTGTTGTATGCAAACTCAATCAAGGCCAAGTGGTCATCCCAACTTCCCTTGAAATCAATTGCACACGCCCTTAGCATATCTTCAAGAGTCTGAATGGTCCTTTCTGCTTGACCATCTGTTTATGGATAAAATGTTATACTGAGATGAACTTGGGTATCGACATCCTTTTGGAATACTTTCCAGAAGTGAGAGGTAAACTAGGTACCTCTGTCTGAGATGATAGATAAGGGAACATCGTGTAATCTAACCAACTCCCTGATGTAGATTTTGGCATAATCCTCAACTGAATATGAGGTACGAACTGGAAGGAAATTGGCTGACTTGGTCATTCTATCTACAATGACCCAAACTAAATCAAGCTGATGATGAGTTTTAGGCAAACCCATCATAAAGTCTATGTTCACTTCTTCCCACTTCTAAGTAGGAATGGTGAACTCCTGCATAGAACCACTAGGTTTCTGAGGCTCTATCTTAACCTGCTGACATATAGAGCACTTAGCCATAAACTCTGCAACATCATTCTTCATCCCACTCCACCAATAAATCTCCTACAAATTGTGGTACATCTTAGTGGCCCCTGGATGAATAGAGTATTGCGCACCATGCGCTTCTGCAAGAATTTTTTTCCTCAAGTCATCTACACCTGTAACGCATAAATGACCCTGATAACGAAGAACACCATCTCCCCCTTGGGAGAAAACTTGAACTTTCTGATTCTGGACTGACTCTTTCAGTTTGACAAGGCTAGGATCCATGTCTTGCTTTTGTTTCACCTCGAAAACTAGAGATGACTCTGAACTACTCTGAACACATATACCACCCTATGAAGAGTCGACTAAGAAAACGCCTAGTCTGGTAAGATGATGGATTTCCTGAACTATCTTTTTCTTGCTATACTTAACGTGAGAAATACTACCCATGGAGAGTCTACTAAGAGCATCAACCATAATATAAGCCTTGCCTTGATGATAAAGGATACTCATGTCATAGTTCTTCAAGATCTCTAACCACCTTCTCTGACAAAGATTGAGATATTTTTGAGAAAAGACATACTGGAGACTCTTATGATCTGTGAAAACATCTATATGAACTCCGTAAAGATAATGCCTCCAAATCTTCAAGGCAAAAACTATGGATGCTAACTCAAGATCCTGAGTAGGATAATTCTTCTCATGGGGTTTTAATTATCTTGAGGCGTAATCTATGACCTTACCATGCTGCATGAGGACACAACCTAAACCCACTATG
>NW_025857085.1:0-15248 GCF_002878395.1 Capsicum annuum
CCCGTAAAAAATAAAATAAAAAAACTTCTTACTTGTTATCAAAATTTAACCCCATTTTATAATTTTTCACAAGAAAAAATAAATAAATAACCACTTTATCTTTTACCTAGTTATTTATTTATTTATATGTCTTTATCCAAATATAAAAATATAACAAATTTTGTCTTCTTTTAAAACCTCCCCAACAACTTTTCCAATTAAAAACTTACATCTCACCCACTAACCCACCCCTACCCACGTGACCCCTCTTTTCTTTTCTTGTCCACAAAGAAATACGCACAAGAAACCTTCTAGGAAAGGCACATGATGGGACCCACTTAAATACTCTCAACAATATACAGAGAGAGGATATACACTCTGAGGGATTTTTTTTGGGGGGGGGGGGGGCACTCATGGTATGAATACAAGAATATCCATTTTTTCTTTTCCTCTTTTTTCTAATGAACAAGGAGACCACACTCACAAACAAATTCAAAACACATAAGTATGCAAGCCTCCTTTCCATTTTGATTTTGGATTGAAAACACTATATACAAAGTTCACGAGAAGCACGCATACACTCATATTAGTGAGGAAGGGGTCAAAAAAGGGAAGCAGATTGAGGATTTTCGGCTAGAAACAGTGAAACCGGGGGAAGTTCAGTATTATCGAGTTTTTTTTTTAGGTGAAGATTTCATCCAATTCGTGCTCAATCTCACCGAAATCGATCCCCAAGTTCATCGATTAATTTTTCCTTCTCGTTGTTTGAGTGATCCCATCTCAAAAATCGCTGAAACCTTCTTATTTTTCCTTAGATATTTGGATGTAATCTGGGTAGTGTCCACTGTTTGGACGTCTTCATCGTTGTTTGTTCATAGGAACTCGGTTTTAAGCAGTTCAACTCTCTCGCTTGGATTTCTAGGGTGCTTCGAATTGGTTTGTCTTTAGGATTGGTAGTCGATATCGAGTTTTGGAGGTCGTGCTAAGTCAATTTGTGTTTTCTGTTAACCGCAAATCAGTAGCAGGCTTTCTTTTCTTTCTATACTGATTTGGACTACTCGTTGTTTGGGTTTCCTTGCTCGAGGATCTTGGTTCTCGAATTTCTTTATTATCTTTGAGAAACTCTCCATTGAGGTCCAATTCTATTCTTTCCCTCTTTTATTTCATTATTCATGGTGTTTGGTGCTTCTAATTGATTATGTGGTGATTGTTGGATTTTTGTTGATGTTACAATGTTATAATTACGTGTTTGATGATATGATTTCGTTGATATGTGGAATGAATCGGAGTAACTTTTAAGGTGTGATTGATAAAAAATAAAACTAGAGGGGGTTAGGAATTAAAAAATAAAAAATAAAAAATAAAAATGGGTGAATAAATCAATTTTGGTGTAATGTCGTTTAGTTCGGAACAAGCATTGGATGTTGTTGAAACACGGTAGTATCATGTTTAGGTCAACAAATGAAAGATGAATATAAGTGGGCTAGGCAAAGTTTATGACTTGCGATCGTTGAATGATGAAAGTGTTTTTGTTGAAAAGTGTTGGTTTATGTTTTCGGATTGAAGTATATTCATTTGGCCGGGGTATGCCCTGAAGATTGATGTATTTATTCATCGAGGAATGCCCCAACGTATCATGTTGGCGAAGGCGGACCGTGATCAAGGCCCGAGGCATCGAGTAAAGCAGGGGAGCGTAGTTAGGATTAGCGTAGGTTAGATAGGATTTATTTTTGCATTTTTATTATTATGGACTGTATAATTTGGACTGGACTTATATTTTTGACTCGTTTTGTTTTGTTTGTTAGTTTGTTTATTTTACGTGTTTTGTGCGGTTTATACATTCATAGTGTTAAATTAGCCGATACTCTCTACCAAGCGACCGTGGTCAAACCACGGGATTGAGGTGTGCCTAACACCTTCCCCTCGGTTAACAGAATTTCTTAGCCAGAATCTTTGTTTGTGGATCAGGCTTTTAGAATCAAAACAGTTTTGAAAAGAATTTTCAAAGGTGACTTGGCACACCGGATTATGCCAAGTGGCAATTCTGAGTTAAAAGGGTAAATAATTCTTTTCGAAACAAATCTTCATTTTGTCACTCTTAATAATATAAAAAAAAACCTTTCAAACTTATAATCATAATATTTTTGGAGTTAAAAAGGGGTGTGACAACTTTGGCGACTCTGCTAGGGACAATTTCAAAATTCGAGCTTATTTTTAGAGTTGTATCGGCTTAGTTTGGCACTATAGGTGTATAAACATTTTATTCGTGTTATTTTTTGTTATTGTTTTATCATTGTGGAGTGTTTACGTGCTACGTGTTTACATTTTTTCTCTTATGTGTTATCATTTTATATCTAGCATCATTTGCATAACCCAAGTCAATTCTTTTTGCAACAAGTTTTGTAGTACACAGAAGCTGTGTACACTACCTATAGTTAAGTCACCCTTATTTTTAGGAGGGGGAGCCGTCGGCTGGTATGGAGTGGGTGAAAAGCTAGCGCAGCCACTATCGACCATACGCTCCCCTGAATAACCTTGTTAGTAAACTCCAGCGTAGGTCAGCCTTTAAGTCATGCTTATTTGCATCATATTGAGATCTAGCGGGACCCACATGGCCCTTTGTAGGAGACTCACCTCTGAAGCATCCCTACGTGCTAAATGTTGCATCGGTAACGAGGTCATTTGACAGACTGATTTGGGCAAAAGCTTGAGTTAGAAGCAAAGTTTGTAGGCAAGAAATTATTGAAAAAAAAAGAAGAAGAAAAAAAGAGTGAAAAAAAAATTGGTAGTTTTTAGGGTTCTTTATGGTTTTTGTTTTTCACAATAAAAAAAAATATTTTTTTTTTAATTTTTGCACTCCTTTTCCAAAAATAAAAAATGTTAAAAAGATTTTTCTTTTATTTCCTTAGTAAGTATTCACAATTCGAAAACTCCAAAAATTATTTTTTTTTCCTTTCAATAGGAGCTTTGTACATTTTTCTATAACGAAAATATCAAAAAGATTTTTCTTTCGTAGTTGTTGGTGTTAGTTTCTAGTTAAAAACAAACACAAAAAAGATTTTATTCGTATGTCTTTAGTCGGGTATTTCAATTCAGGGTTTAGTTTGTCATTTAATCCTTTATTGTAGAAGATGGATGAACTACGCGTACCTGATTCTCGTCCTTCGGGGCAGGATATGTAGGCAACCCTCGGTGGATCCGGTAAAATTTTATTTTGGTCACTATCTTGGTCCTAGCTTAGGGTTTTCCCCCTTTTAGTCTGGTCTAGAGTCGGCGGTTAATCTTAGCCAAGTAGGCTGACCACACTTAGTGGTACCATTTTTTTTAATCTGAGTCTAAAGTGGTTTGTTTCTGCATGATAACCTGTCTGTGTCAAAATCTCGAGGGTCGGGAACTTCTCCCCTTTTATCAATTGTTAAATTATAAGCCTTGTGTGTTGTTACAGGATGGATCTGCCTCCAAGGTTTAAAGTCCTAATAGTTTCTAAAGTGCCCAAAAAGTTAATCAAGTGGTGGGGCACGTTCAACTACTCCGAAAGGCATGAGTTATCAAAGAAGCTAGGCACTCTCACTTCTTTTTTTGTCTATCATGCCCCATCCAAACTTGATCGAGGCTGCATTGACTTTTTGGGATCCAACTTGTCTGATCTTTAGGTTTGGGAGTTGTGAAATGACACCTACCCTGGCGGAGATATCTGGTTTATTTAAATTGCCCTACATTAAAAAGATGATGATTCGAGTGCGGTGTCATTCTCCCAATAGGTTTCTCCACTGTTATGGGTTGAAAGTTAATGACCATCTGGGTTGCCTTAACCAATCTTGGATCTCTTTCGATTACTTGTATGCTCGGTTTGGCCTCTTAGATGATTTTGATTATTTTTTAGATGAATTTTATACAATTAAGAAGAATTGGGAGAAACGTTGCCTTGAAGTCTTCGTCTTTGTTCTGTTAGGCACTTTGGTATTGCCCTTGGAAGATAGGCGTATTGATACTCGGTTGCAATTTGTAGCGATGGCCTTATTTAAAAAGGATAAAGGAGACAAGGTCACTATCGTGCCTCTGATCTTGGTGGAAATATACAAAGCTTTGACCGAGATGAAAGGGGGTATGCAATTTTTTGAGGGGAGCAACCTAATATTACAACTATGGATAATGGAGCATTGGCACACCCCTTCGTTGCTTAAATCTGATGTGATTGACCATTGTCTGCCTAGTCGAGTGAAAACCATAGAGCATAAAATGGGTTTTGCTAAATTCTCATTGCCTATTGAAGTCGACGTTTGGGTTGAGTTCCTTGAATCAAGAACAGATAGCAATGTCTTGTGGACCTATCTATGGTTCCGACCGAAAGTAATCTTGGTAGGATCTAGCATACACCCCTATCTAGTTTTGTTGGGGCTTAATTGTACCCGACCATGCACTCCTCTTAGGGTAATGCTTCAATTGGGTAGAGTGCAAGATATTCCGCCAATAGTGGACTTTTAATAGGATGTGGAGTACTTTAGGGACCAAGCCAGAAGTGAGATCAACTATGAGCAATTCTGGAGTAATGCAACATGGCAGGGCGTGGATGCTCTCAGGACAGGTTTAGATAATCTTGGATACACTCAAGGATATGGAATCTGGTTGCAATCTATTCCTCGGGGTGTCAGCATACCATTACTAGTGCAGCTTAGAGGGAGGATACAAGATGAATGCATAGTTGGCGACCATCAAGATGAAGGGGCGGAGGCCAAGGTAGAGGCACTAAGAGTTCAGTTATTAGGTTTGCTCAAAAGTATTGAGGGGTGTCAGAACAGTCTTTTCAAGTGTACTCCTCATGAGGCAGGAATACGTGCCAGAGGCATCTTCCCAAATATTGAAAGGTCCTTACAAGATATGCTACATTGTTTGAATGTGAGAAAGAGAACTTTACAGGCAGGTCCATCTCAGCCAGGGTCATCACGCAGAGCACCAGTTTGAAGGAGCATTTCCTATCTTTTGTTTAGTTTGAGTCCTTTACTTTTCTGCCATTTGTAGTATTGTGTCTTTGTTAATTCGGTGTCAAGTTTGCTTTAACTTTGGAGTCTTTATTAGGAGCATTATGTATGTTGTCATGTTAGTCTAGAATGTCATTCAGTCTTTGCTGATTAGTATCGAGGTTGTCTTAATTTCGTTGTGTGTTTTTGTTGTTTCTTTCATCAAAATGTTGTGATGTTACGTCTTTCTTTTGTTTGTTTGTTTTCGTTTTTTGTGAAAAAGAAACCTTCAACTATGTGATGTTTATGCATATGTATCCCGAACTACGCAAGATCTGATTCATGAACAATATGATACGTAGGCAACCTACTTTTGGATTCGATCTAATATTTTGTTTCTTTGATTTTCCCTAATTTTACTATTTTAAAGAAAAGCAAAAGCCATAAAGAAAGATAAAAAGAAATGCGATAGCGAAAGAAGAAAAGAAAGAAAGGATAATGAGACCAGAAAGGGAAAGAACAGAGATTGATACAAAAAAAAGAGAGAAATGAGGGCGGAAGAAAAGAGGTGTGGTTGGAGGAAAGAAGCAAATGAGTGTAGATAAAAATTGGGATGATGTTAAAATGACCTCGCTACCCTCAAAGGCTGGTAGAAATAAACATAAATCTAGGACAATTTTACTAATGTGATTCCCATGCTTGTTGTGTGACCTAATCCTAACGGGTGTTGTCTTTGATGAGAATGTTCTTTCAGATAACAGTGGTTGGTTTGCAGTACTCTGGAAAGTCACCTGTACTTTACTAGATCAAAAGCAAAGCTCGCCATGGCTAGTAGGGAGATTAAAAATTCGCTCATTGACCCATATCAGGATCCCCGAGAGAAAAGTTCAAAACGCAATGATGAGGTTCTAAGACTCAGGCAATAATTAATAGATCTGCATCGAGCATGGGCTAGTGGCATGCCTCCTCCCCCGCTCACTGAAGATCTTGGAAATTTCTCTAACTGCCCACCACTTTTTTAGGCTCAATTCTATGCTCCCATAAAGTCACCGAAACCCGTGCCAGGATTCACTCCACGATAATATTATCCTGGCACTTCTAGTGTGCCCTTGGTAGTTCCCCAACTAAGGCCTGCTGCTAAGCTGGCGCCACCAGTAACGCCTATTTTTGTGGCTCTGTCACCACCTGAAGCTCCCACCTATGTTATGCGTCCAACAACGGTGCTTCCTCGTTCTGCTAGTGAGCCAGTATTAAAGGTTTCAGATAATCAGTATTATGCCCCGGAGCCTACTTTGAGGATTAATGAACCGTATGGGTACACTCAGCCACCTGCATTTCCGTTTGATACAGAGAAGCCTGTCGCAATAGAAGAACAGGAAGTCGTAGCACGGAATTGAAAAGTTTGGAACAGGCCATGAGGAATTTATAGTGAATCAGAGGTTATAAGAGTGTTTCCTATAAAGATCTTTGCATGTTCCCAGACATTAACCTTCCCCTCGGCTTTAAACTGCCCAAATTTGAGAAGTATGATGGGCACGGTGATGCCGGGGCACACTTAAGACGTTATTGCAACTAGTTGAGGGCTGCAGGGGGAAGGAAAGAGTTGCTCATGGATTTCTTTGGCGAGAGTCTTTCCGATCTGGATTCAGAATGGATTGTCGATCAAGATATGGACAAGTGGAACAGCTGGAATGACTTAGATTTTGAGTTTGTGCAACATTTTTAGTATAACTTCGACCTGAGTCCTGAAGAAAAATTCTTGGTTAACATGAAGAATAAAAATACTGAAGGCTTTAGGGAATACGCGATAAGGTGGCGTGAACAGGCTGCTAGGGTAAAGCCTCCAATGAAGGAGAGTAAGCTGGTAGAGGTCTTCATTCAGGCATAAGATGATACCTATTTCCAATATTTACTTTTGGTAATGGAAAAGTCTTTTATTGAAGTCCTCAAATAGGAGAGATGATAGAGGACAAAATTAAGACCGGCCGAATAATGAGTTTTGCCGCGTTAAAAGCCACCACAAGCGTTCAAGATGGATCTGGCACGTTCGGAGGTAAAAAAAAGAAAGAGGACGTGGCGACCGTTGTTGCTGGACCCCATTCCTATCCCAAAAGATGCCTCGCCCCTATCTCCAATCCCAAGCCCAAGCCTATGTCCTAGCTCCATATATTTCTCCCCACCATTACTACCTTCCGCAAAACCTACCATATGCCATTCCACCCCCTCCTTACCCAGTATATAGCGTATAACCATATGCCCAAACCCCTTCTTACCCGCAATGGCATGCACAAGCTCCACAAAATCGTCCATCAGCTCCACCAAATTACCAAAACCCCTCCAAATTCGGTTTCCAACCTAGGCCCAAGTACAAGAAAGAGAAGGCGGTCAAAAATTAGTTCACTCCTCTCGGGGAGACATATGCTAGCTTGTTTGATAGGTTGAGAAAGATGAAGGCCTTAAGCCCGATTCAAGGAAGGATTTTAAATCCACCTCCTAGGAATCTCGATTATTCTTTAAGGTATGCATATTATTCTGACATGCCACGCCACGATATCGAGAAATGCTGGTATTTAAAGAGAGTCATCCAAGATTTAATCGATGCAAATTAGATATTGGTCCAGGCCCCGTAGATTCCAAACATTAACCAAAATCTGTTACCAACCCATGCTGAAACTAATATGTTAGAATTGATATATGATGGGAAAGAGTCATCAAGGTGTTATAAGCCTATTGTTAGAATACAAACCAATGAGGATAAATTATTGAATGTGGCGGACTCATTAAAAGCAATATCATTGAGCCAGGAAGAAATGAGAGAGGATAAATTCCAAGAAAGCATGAAGAAAACCATGATCATAGTGAAAAGAGTTGGAGCAGTCGTTGACAAGCCTAAGTTGACGGTGATAGGAGCTCCGGGTAAGCCTATATTGACGGTGAAAGAAGCACTTGCGACGCCTATTA
This sequence comes from Capsicum annuum, assembly GCF_002878395.1. Classification (NCBI taxonomy): domain Eukaryota; kingdom Viridiplantae; phylum Streptophyta; class Magnoliopsida; order Solanales; family Solanaceae; genus Capsicum; species Capsicum annuum. Next base: position 7,899 of record NW_025857085.1, read on the forward strand.
TCATCAAACTTGTGACCCAACCTCTTATAGTTGATACGAAAAAGGTTCCTTGGAACTATAAGCGGAATGTGATGACTTATCAGGGGAAGGAAGTAGTGGAAGATGTAGATGAGGTAGGGAGTTTGACTCAGTCAGGAAGATGCTTCATGCCTGAATGTTTAAGAAAGTCCAAGCCAATTATGAGTGATCCTTCATCTATCAAAAAGCCTATCACCAAAGAAAAAGCCGAAGAATTTTTGAAAAAGATGAAGTTGCCAGAGTATTCAATAATAGATCATTTGAAGAAAACCCCTGCTTAAATTTTTCTCTTATATTTATTGCTGCATTCCAAGGAACATCGTGACATTATACTGAAGGTATTAAATGAAGCATACTCTCCTAGGGAGATTACGATAAATCAGCTTGAGGAAATGGTTGGAAAAATCTTTGAGGTCAATCGGATCAGCTTCTCTGACGATGAATTGCCTATTGAAGGTACATAGCATAACTGGAGTCTTTATATTACAGTGAAGTGCGAAGATTTATATGTCACTCATGTCATGATTGATGGAGGTTCAGGTGCAAATATTTGCCCTATTTCCACTTTACAAAAGTTGAATATTGATGTTGAGAGGATCAGGTTCAACAATGTATGTGTCAGGGTTTTCGATGGAGCAAAATCCAAATCCATTGGTGAAATAGAACTAATGTTAATTATAGGGCCGGTTGAATTCAACATAGAGTTTCAAGTGCTGAATATCTACTCCTCTTACAATCTGTTATTGGGAAGACCATGAATTCACAAGGCCAAGGCGGTTGCATCCACATTGCACTAAATGATCAAGTTTGCGCATGACAGAAAAGAAGTGGTTATTCATGGTGAAGGGGATTTGTCCTCCTACAAAGATTCTCCTTTGTCCCTTATTGAAGCAAACAATGTAGAGGAGATATTTGTCTATCAAACTTTTGATACAGTGTCGGTGAATCATATCATTGAAGGAAAGGTTATTCTAGGGCCACAATTGTCTCTCTCTTTTGTCATGATGATAAATAAAATATTAAAATATGGATTCGAGGCAAGAAGGGGTTTGGGAGCGTCTCTTCACGATATAGTTCATCCCTTATGTCCGAGGGAGAACATGGGCACTTTTGATCTGGGTTTTGAACCTACGGCTGAAGATCTGAAGAAAGCCAAGGAAAGAAAGAAAGAAATATGGTCACTCCCTCGCCCAGTGCCTCTACTCAGTAAGTCATTCATCAAGAGCAGTGTCATGACACCTGTAGAATTTGAAGTTGAATTGGTTGATGAATTCCAAAACCCGTTGATTGAAGTTGACATGGTTGACGCAGGAGAAGGTACCAGTAAGGCAGATGTGCAGTTCATAGGCCCAGCTGTCCGTCTCAACAATTGGGAAGTTACTCCTCTCCCCGTCAGAAGGGAGTTTTGGTAGTTTATTTTGTTTTTCTTTCAGTTTTTAGAGTTATTCCAGGGTTGTAACTCGGAATTTAGCTTGTTTATATTTTGTTGTTTGTGTTTAAACCCTCCTATCTTTCCCTTTTAATGAAATGCAATGTCCCTTTTATTTTGTGTCTAATGTATCTTGTTTTGACTTTTCTTTATACAGTTCTCTTTATGGTGACTCTAATGACATGACATGCATACAAAATTTTTGGCCTGATCTTAAAATCCAAACTAATAAAGATATAATGAATCAAGAGGGGGAATATGATGAAGAAGATGCACTAGAAAAAATAAGCAAAGAGTTGGAACAGTTTGAAGACAAGCCAAATCCTAATTTGAATGAAACTGAGCCAATTAATCTAGGGAATCAAGAAGATGTTAGGGAATCTAAAATTAGTGTACATGCTTTGCCACAACTAAGAGATGGAATTATTCAAGCGTTAATTGATTATAAGGATGTTTTTGCATGGTCTTATGATACTATGCCTGGTTTAAGCACTGAATTAGTGGTTCATAAACTGCCAACTGATCCTGCTTTCCCCCCTGTGAAACAGAAGTTGAGGAAGTTTAAAACTGATGTAAGTATCAAAATCAAAGAGGAAATCATGAAACAATTTGAAGCCAAAGTCATTCGAGTTGATCGTTATCCTACGCGATTATCCAATGTTGTTCCCGTCCCAAAGAAAGATGACAAAATTTGAGTATGTGTTGATTACCGTGATTTGAACAGAGCAAGTTCGAAGGATGATTTTTCGCTGCCCAATATCCATATTTTGCTGGACAATTGCGCTAAACATGAGGTAGCCTCTTTTGTGGATTGCTATACCGGATACCACCAGATTGTTATGGATTATGAAGACGCAGAGAAGACATCTTTTATAACACCATGGGGAATTTATTGTTATAGAGTAATGTCGTTCAGTCTGAAGAATGCTGGAGAAATATATATGAGAGCCATGACTACTATGTTTCATGACATGATGCATAAGGAGATTGAGGTTTATATAGATGATGTGATTATTAAATCAAAGAATCAGGCTGACCATGTTAAAGATCTAAGAAAGTTCTTCAAAAGGCTCCGCAGGTATAATCTCAAACTCAACCTGGCAAAATATGTATTTGGAGTTCTGTCTGGAAAGCTGTTAGGGTTCGTAGTCAGCCATCGGGGTATCGAATTAGATCCTTCGAAGATCAAAGCCATTCAGGATCTACCACTGCCTAAGAACAGAATGGAGGTGATGAGTCTTCTTGGTAGGCTTAACTACATTAGTAGGTTTATTGCTCAACTCACAACCACGTGTCAACCCATTTTCAAATTGCTTAAAAAGAGTGTTGCGGTAGAGTGGACTGAAGAATGTCAGGAAGCATTTGACAAAATCAAAAGATTTTTGTCAAATCCACCCGTGCTGGTACCACCGGAGCCTGGCAGGACTTTGATCTTATATTTATCGGTCATGGATAATTCTTTTAGTTGTGTGCTAGGTCAACATGATGTCACAGAAAAAAAAGAGCAGGCTATTTATTATCTTAGTAAAAAGTTCACAATATATGAGGCCAGGTACACTTTTCTTGAAAGGACGTGTTGTGACCTAACTTGGGTCGCATAGAAGTTGAAGCATTATATTTCGTCCTACACTTCTTATATCATCTCCAGTATGGATCCTTTGAAGTATATCTTTCAGAAGCCTATGCCAACCGGTCATTTGGTAAAGTGCCAAATATTGCTTACCAAGTTCGACATTGTATATGTGACTCAAACCGCCATAAAATCCCAAGCCTTGGCATATCATTTTGCTGAGAATCCTATCGACGAAGAGTACGAGCCATTAAAGACATATTTTCCTGATGAAGAAGTGTTATTTGTCGATGACGTTATTATAGATGCTGATCCAGGTTGGAAGTTGTTCTTCGATGGAGCTGTTAACATGAAAGGAGTCAGAATAGGTACAGTTCTTATCTCTGAGGTGGGGCAATATTTTTTGGTAACAAAACAACTTCAATTTTATTGTACCAGTTACATGGCAGAATATGAAGCTTGCATTCTGGGTCTGTGGCTAGCTGTTGATATAGGAATCAAGGGACTATTAGTGTTGGGGGATTCAGATTTGTTCATCCATCAGATTCAAGGTAATTGGGAGACACGAGATTTAAAGCTAATACCGTATCGACAATGCTTGAAAGATCTATGTCAACGGTTTGTGTCTGTAAAGTTTAGGCATATTCCAAGAATTTACAATGAGATTGCTGATGCCTTAGCCACTTTGGCTTTAATGCTCCAACATCCTGACAAGGCCTACATTGATCCAGTGCATATACAGAGTCGTGATCAACATGCTTACTGTAATGCAATTGAAGAAGAACTCGATGGCGAACCTTGGTTCTTTGATATCAAGCGATACATCCAGTTGGGAGAATACCCAACACATGCCACCAGTGATCAAAAGAGGACTATTCGGCGTTTGGCTAGTGTTTTTTTATTAAGTGGGGGAATCTTATACAAAATAACCCCGAATATGGGACTTTTGAGGTGTGTTGATGCAAAAGAAGTTTCAACAATCATGGTTGAAGTTCATTCCAGAGTATGCAGGCCTCATATGAATGTTTATGTCTTGTCAAAGAAGATTCTGAGAGAAGGTTATTATTGGCTTACTATGGAGAGGGAAGCCATTCGTTTTGTTTGAAAATATCATCAATGTCAGGTACACGGTGATCTGATACATTCTCCTCCCACTGAATTGCACGCAATATCTGCTCTATGGCCTTTCGTAGCTTGAGGGATTAACATGATCGGGCCAATTGAGCCGAAAGCATCAAATGGGCATAGATTCATTTTGGTGGCCATTGAATACTTCACAAAGTGGGTAGAAGCGATAACTTTCAAGTCAGTGACAAAGAAGGCGGTGGTGGATTTTTTTCATGCCAACATCATTTGTAGGTTTGGAATTTCAAAGATGATCATTACAGATAACGCTGCCAATCTCAACAGTCATTTGATGTAAGAAGTGCGCCAATAGTTTGAGATCATATATCGAAATTCCACTCCATATCGTCCAAAGGCAAATGGCCCTGTGGAAGCCACCAACAAGAATATCAAGAAGATACTGCGGAAAATGGTACAAGGGTCCAGACAATGGCACGATAAGTTTCCGTTTGCATTGCTAGGTTATCGTACTACTATTCACACTTCAATAGGGAAAACTCCATATTTGTTGGTGTACGGGAAAGAAGCAGTCATTCACACGAAAGTTGGAATTCCCTCTCTTCAAGTTATTATGGAAGTAGAGATTGATGATGATGAGTGAGTCAAAGCCCGATTGGAACTGTTGAGCTTGATTGATGAAAAAAGACTGGCGCCGGTATGTCATAGTCAATTGTATCAGAAAAGAATGGCTCATGCGTATAACAAAAAGGTATGCCCCAGCCATTTTGAAGTTGGTCAGTTGGTATTGAAGCATATCCTTCCTCATCAGGTTGAAGATAAAGGCAAGTTTTCCCCAAATTGGCAAGGTCCCTTTATTGTGAAGAAAGTGTTGCCCAATGGGGCCTTATATTTGATAGATATTGAAGGTAAAATGGTGGAAATAGCTATCAATGCTGATGCAGTCAAAAGATATTATGTATGATATTTTATTCCTTTGTTGGTTCAATTGCATGCTTAGTACCTGGATTTTTGAAAATTGATATGATGAAGGTATTCCATTCTGCTATCCAAACATTGTGTCATCCTTTGTTTACCCCGTTTGAGCGTAGTTTTATTTTTTGTTTCATACCCCTCTTTTGGAATCAAAATGGAGTAAAAAAAGTGTCAAGAAAAGAAGAATAAAAAAAGTACGTATGAAAATAAAAGAAAATAAAAGAAAAAAAGAAGAAGAGAAGAATCAAATCAAAACAAAGTATAGGCTGATGGAACTACGTACGACCTGATTCTCCTCTCTTAGGAGTGAGATACATAGGTTGCCCTATTCAGGGCTCGATCCAACCAAATAAAGATTTTAGAGTCACCCAGTCAAAAAAAACTGGAGCATGACTTAATGTGTTATTTGAGTTGATTCCAAAAGTTGTAAGTCCCACCCCTACTTCAAGTGTCATTTGAGCCTCTTGCGATCCATTTATAACCTTATCCAAAAGCTAAGTTACAACCAAATAAAGTCCTTCAAATCAATTTTTGATAATGTTAAGGCTAAGCATGCAATGGATATGATGATACATTATGGGCTACTACTTGTCTTCCTCAGCATAAGAAATCAGAAAAGAAATAAAAATGAGAGATTCTTTTTGGTGAAAACCCTTGCGGGCACCATAAGGCGATGGTGAGTGGAGAGAAATAAAAATGAGAGAGTCTTACTAGTGAAAACCCTCAGGGGCACCGTAAGGAGATGACGAGTTCGAGAGAAAAGTGAAAAGTGAAAAGAAAAGAGATTTGTTGGTGAAAGTCTTTTAAGATATCATCGATTGAATGAGATATATGGGTCCAATGGATTTGAATAAGCGGCTCAGTGGAAAAGGCACGAACTCAACAACAAATGGGAATTTTGGATAGGAAGATCAGGCAACTTAATCCAAAATGCATGTCATACTCATTGGAGTTAGTTGCCGTATTCAGATAAATTTTCTTTTTGAATAAGGGACATTGCTGTTTTCTTTCATTTAGATATTCATATTTTTGTCCCTTTATGTATTTATTAAAATAAAAGTCACCATCATTTCTTTACATTTTTTTGAGTCTATTCTGTGTCAAAACAAGTGAGAAAGGATTACAAAACTTGCTACTAGTCTCACCAATTGTATGAGGAAAAGCCAAGGACTAGCACATGAAAGAAACATGATCATAATTCAAGACATAGCAAAGAAAGTTCATCAACCGATAGGTTCTTGGATGCGTGAAATATTCAAATTTCAACAGGGCATCTCAGAGACACGCTTAAAGAGAAACTCGGTATTTGAGTCAAAGTCTTTTCCCTGATCTGGTTTGGGTCAATGAGGTGACAAGACAGGGGCAACCATCAACGATCTGAAACAAAGATGAAAGGAACAACTGTTGGAGCAGAAGACTGAGGTGCCAAGAGCTGCAAGCCACCACTAAGTCTCTAACTGACAAATTTTCTTTCTTGAAACAGGGGCGAATTCGCTTCACTTAATTCAGTTATCATTCGAAAAACACATCTATGGGAATTCACTTTCTGTTTAGGACCCTCCTGGAAAATAGAAATTTACTTCATGTTCAGGACCTACTTGAAAAATAGGACTTTACTTTCTGTTCAGGACGCTCCTGAAAAATGGGATTTTACTTTCTGTTCAGGACTCTCCTAAAAAATGGGACTTTATTTTCTGTCCAGGATCCTCCAGAAAAATGGGACTTTCCTTTTTGTTCAAGACCCTCTTGAAAAATGAAATTTTACTTTCTGTTCAGGACCCTCCTAAAAATAGGACTTTACTTTCTGTTCAGGACCCTCCTGAAAAATAGGACTTTACTTTCTCTTCAGGACCCTCCTTACCTGCACAAGCAAGAAGATTAGCTAATCTTGGACAGGTTTATTTTTTTGTTCTTTTGCGTAGTGAATTCTTCTCTCTCTTATGATATGATATTTTCCTTATTGTGTGGAAGATACTAGTTTGGAATCGTCGCCGAGGTTTTATGGTGTAAGAATGGACTTAATTCACCTGAGAGAGTTGTGCTTTTCTTTTTGAAACTAGGGTCAGTGGTGACCAAGAGAAAGAAACCCTGGAGCCTTCCTCTCTATCCATTACTTTCTATTTAGGACCCTTCTGAAAAATGGGATTTTACTTTTTGTTCAGGACCCTCCTGAAAAATGGGATTTTATTTTCTGTCTAGGACCTTCCTGAAAAATGAGATTTTACTTTCTGTTCAGGATCCTCCAGAAAAATGGGACTTTACTTTCTGTTCAGGA
>NW_025857086.1:0-1009 GCF_002878395.1 Capsicum annuum
GATTATTCTCACATGGTATCAGACCAGTTTCACCAATCCATGTTGTGTTTCTCAATGTTGAGCCGAACAAAGTGAAGAGATCGAGGAGAGGGAGCTAGACGAACACTTTCAAAAGATCATCCAACAAATTTAATCAATCTTCCTTTAATAATCACTGATTTGGTTTTATAAACTCTAAATTTATACCCTTGTACTATCATTATATATGCATGTCACAAGTAGCGATTACACAAAATTATGGAAAGTCAATTTACGTCATGTTAGTTGACCATCAGAATTGTCAAGGGTAGGCTGAAAAGACGAAAAAAAATTGAATTATTATTATTATTATTTTATCCAACTATTATTCTTACATTACGGATTGTCTACTTTTTAGTTATATGGTTTTTGATGGCTAGTTCAAAAAAGTGAAGATTTTAGCCAGAATTAACCCATTAATCCATTCGTCCTTCAAATATTATCCTGATCATCTTTTTAGTCCTTCATTTTTTATCAAATTGACTGAATTAATCAATCAGTTTTATCTTATTTTTTGTAGTTGCGATTAGTTTTTTGGTATCCATTTTATTAGTTTTAATCAAAGGTGTTTCACTACGGACTAAATATGCTCAAAATAACATTTAAAATTTTGAAATATAAACCTACTCTATTCACCATCCCACTAATTGCATCAAATATAAAACCCTGCATGAAATCGAATTTAGTCCGACTTCAATACTAGTATCGGATACCGTCATACCGAGTGCAAAGAAAGAACTAGATGGCAAGTTTACAATTTACTTAAATGCCTGATCTAGGTGGATGCCGACGTTGGACTAGTCATGTGGGGATTTTCTTTCACGTGGCGTGTTTGGTGGAACTCCGTTAAAGTGAGGGGTATTTGTGAGTAAAAAACAAACAAAGGGGTATTTTTGAGTCAAAAGACAAATAAGGGTATTTTTTCTCCATTTTGAAAAGTTCAAGGTAATTTTTGACCCTTTTCTGTATATTAAACCCTAATTAACCAAGA
>NW_025857087.1:0-3210 GCF_002878395.1 Capsicum annuum
CGGCAAACATCAACACACATCACGGCCAATTTTAGTGTCAACACACGGCCAAGGTTCTTTTTGGTGTTGTATTTCTGTTTTAGCAAGGGTGAAGGTTGTGATGAATGTCAAGAACTCAATAACAACTTTATCAAGAGAAACAACAACACCAACAATGTCCAACCAAGAATATAACAACAATTCCACAGGTCCAAGAACAACAACTTCAACACACGGCCATAGTCTTGTTCACAACAACAACATCAATTTTTTTTAAAGCTCAAATCTAGATCGACTCAAAGAGTTAATGGACAAGAATACTAACACTTGAAACAACAGAACAAGCAAAATAAATCCTATAACTAGACACACAACATTAGGCCAAGATACAACAACAAGAAGTTCAACTTCTCATCTAAGATCTCAAGCTCAAGAACACGTCTTTCTTTCCTTTTTTTTTAATTTTCTTAGCAAGAAAGCCCAAGATTGGTATTGTAAGAACAAAATCAAAGATGGCTTTGATACCAAATGATACGGGACAAACAAGGGAACACCAAAATTAGTCCCAAAAATGGAAGAAATTCGTGAACCCTTTTGGAGACCAAGTCTCGGCTTCCTAAGAACACAATAACAAAAAGATAACAAGGTGTTTATTACACCAAATCAGCGGACAACAAGCTAGATTAACAACATAAGATAATGAACAAGAAGACACAAGATTCGGATTTAACAATAACAACAGGAACACAAGATTACAACACAAACACTAAACAAGATTACAACAAGGTAAAATGATAGATAGATAGACCACATGAAGGTATAATCTTAAAAACCCAAGAATGGACACTCTTGGACCCTTAACACTAAACACAACAATAAACCTATCTCTTACGTGACACAAGATCGAATTTCACCTCTCTAGCATTAACGTTTCCAAGTAAGCAACAACAAACGAGAATCCACCCTATTGTTGTATCCTAGTTTCGGTGGTCACTCTTCTCACTAGAGAGAGAGCTTGTTACAAGTCTTACAAGACTCCCAAATATCATCCAAAAACTAAACTAAAAACCCTACAATGTTCCTTTTATAGCTATTACAAAATATAAGTTAAAATGATCAAAAGGCCCTTCAAAGAGTGGGCACCCATCTAGTGTAATTTATGGACTGATTTGGGTGCATTTTGGGCCTCTTTTACACTTCAATTGCACATGACAAGACTTGAGTCCAACACTCCTAAGTCCATATTTGTGATTATTCCCGTATCATTAAGGCAGGGCTGGACGAGTGCTGGGGTGGGGTGAGGATGGGGACAGGCTGGGGTGGGGTGGGAAAAAATATTTTTTTTTAATTTTTAAAAATATTTTTAAATTATTTTTAAATTTTTTAAAATATTTTTAAATTTTTAAAAATATTTTTAAATTTAAAAAGATGGAGGGAAAAAAGGACGCTTTTTTAATTTTAATATTATTTTTATTTTATTATTATTATTATTATGTTAATGTAAAATTGGCCAAAAATTGACCCCCACTCGCACCCCCAGGTGAGTGGCTACACTCTCATTGTCCTAGTCACCATTTCAAAGCCCCATGGGCAAGGTAAACGGTCAAATGATGCAAAATATTGCTTTTTAATGGGTTCAAGGGTCCAGATGACAAACATGTAAGTAGAAGTTTCCAACTTACAAAACCGACATAGTACAGGGGTCCAGAAGGTCATTTTTACTTTTTAAAATTGAGGTGTTTGGCCAAGCATTTGAGACAAAATAAGTGCTTTTAGAGAGTTCATCCTGATTAGCCTCTCGTTTCAATATTTATCTAATTATGATAATTAATAAGTATTAGATATAGAGATAAATATTTAACTATATAGAGTTATAAATTAGAGATAAATATTTACATTTTATTGTGATGATCTAGCGAAAGAACCTTTCTACCCAAGGTAAGGGATAACACTGGACACGTTGTTTTGGTTCTAAATATTTGGATTATAATTCTAACGATTTAAGAAATTCGTGCTAAAATTTACATTGAAATTAGGTGAATTGGACCTACTTATTACAGACTTCAATATTTTTTTATGGACAGAATAATTTTGTTATCTACACAAAGCTGCATAGAAAGCCATAAACTTGAAAATGCCCAAAAGGTTACTTATTGGGCTTCATCATACATGGAACGGATAGTTGTTCTAATACTGTTGCAGCCCATACAGGATACTGTTGAGATTGACAATTTCGATACTGTTGGGCCATGGCCCTATCTAAATTACTTAAAAAAGTTTAAATTGACAAAAAACAATTACTCTATTCTTCAAATTTCAATACTCAAATTCACTCTAAAAAAGCTAAAATTTGAAAACATAAATTTCATCTATCATAAAGAACAAATCTTAATCATCATGCATGATTGAAACATGTGTTAAAATAAGCTAAAGTTTTAGTTATGTATGCTGGTAACGGGAGCAAAAGAGGAAGAAGTTAAAATAGAGCATGCGCTTTTACCTAAAAGCCGAGTATTCATGAGAAACAAAACATAGAATATGTACTAGATAAATTGAGCAACCAAAATAGGACGACCCATGAAATTTTATTCGTCCCTCTCTTCATGTGAAATGCTATTTTTCCCATATGCATTCTAATGTAAAAGGTGAGTCTAATGTGACAGTTTATGAATTTTGCGGTCCCACACACTAATTTCTATTGGTGTCCATAGTCGATCGGCCGTTCTATTTCAAGAAAGACTCAACTTTAAAATCGTATGAGCTTTTGCCTCATACGACTCCTCAAGAGAGGGAGGCAGTTCTAGCTCAGGCTTGTGGGATTGAAGTTGTTGTACATGTCCTCATAAGAAAAGAGTGAAAAAACTATGCTATCATCTTTTGGTCTTTGACATAAAGAAAAAAATTACCTCCTAGTTAATGAAACAACAAAGACATGGATGACTTATTCATGTAAATCAATAAAAATATGAGAAAACAAATAGAAAAGGCAAAAATGAAAGTCGACTTCTATTATTGAATTTTCTCAAAGCGTTGATAAATTTGTTGAATTTCTGGAAAAAAAAAAATTATTATGCATATTTTAGTTAAAGAACAACTCAGAGATGAATTTCGCACCAAGATCGAAATATTAGGCATCTTGAGACAATTTTATTAAGAGACCTTAAATTTTAAGAATAATCATAAATCCAAAGATAAAATTACAAAAAATGTTAGGTTATAGAGTTAGAGTTA
>NW_025857088.1:0-3587 GCF_002878395.1 Capsicum annuum
AGGTGTGTATTATTAATATCATTTATTTTAGGAAAAAGACATCATTTCCACCCCATACTATACAAGAAAAGTTGAAGTCACACCTAAACTATATAAGTGTTACACACTTTAACTATATAAAAGTGATATTATTACCTCCCCGCGATCCCATGCCCAAATTTAATGAGTGGAGTACACTCCACTCGCCCTCTTGTGGTGCCACGTGTCTAAACTTATTTTCCTATTTTATTAAAAACCTAACCCGATCCATTACTCTTTTAACCCATCTATTTAACCCATCCGATCCGACCCAACCCAACTCTCATATTTTATCCTAACCCTAACCCGATTAAAACATTCACCCATCCAAACGAAAAATCATCGTTTGAGAGCAAAAATCTGATAGAAAATTCACCTCTATTTTTTTCAAATTTTTGTGAAATTTAAACCCGATAAAAAGGATAAAAAAATAATTTTGTTGTGTTTTTAGTTGTTGATAAGCAAAAATTATTTTTTATCTCTTCTTAGTTGAAGTTGATTGGGTTGATTTCAACGGAGATGGTACGATCTAAGGTAAAAACTAAAGGTTACGTCATTTATGTAGGAACTATTGATTTTCAGTTCAAAGGTTAGCTTTCTTCGTTCCTAAATATAGTAGATCTAGGATTTATTTTCGTTCCTAAATGAGATCTAGGGCTTTTTGAGTTAGGATTTTGTCGTCTTTAATTTGTCCAAATTAATTTGTTTTATTTTCATTTAGATGCTCAATATGTGATAATATAACCCTTGACATTTATAATTGTTCGATTTTACTAGGTTTATGAATTAGGGTTTTGAATTAGGGACTTTTGCTGTCTTTAATTTATCTTTAAAATTGATCTGTTATATTTTGTTTATGTGCTTCAATCTGTAACAATATGAGCTGTAAGGTTCAATATGTGATAAATAACCTGGGGATCCTAAATAACCTGTGATACTTCTAATTGTTGCATAAATTTAATATGTAAATAACCTGCAAGGTTCAATATGTAATTTTTTTTATTTTTGTGTACTGTGTTTTTGTATCTATTTTATTTTTATATACTGTTGCACTTGTATCTTTATTGTGTTTTTATGGTCAATGATTTCAGATTTATAAAATGAGTTTTGAACTGATCACTTTGAGATTTTACCATGGTGGAAAACTTAATATGGGTAAGGTGAGGGGAAAAAAAGAAAAAGATATGAGGGTGGACAAATTACTGAATTTTTAGATGTTGATGTACATAGGTTATTTTTATCTGAATTTAGGGATTATGTAAAGTATTTAGGGTATATTCCCAAACAGTGCTTACTATATGTTAGACTGCCTAAGTGTTCTAATTTAAAAGAAATTAGGTCAGACAAGGACACAATTGAGATTTAAAAGAAATTGGGTAATGGACAAGTTTTGAAAGCTTTTGTGTGTCATATGGTTGTAGAACCTGAGTTGGCCCCACTTTTAGAATTTACAAGTGATGGGGAAGGACACGTGGAGGGAAAAAGTGGTGTATCTTTTAATAAAGACACTGAAAATGACATTGGAAGTGTTGACAGAGCAACTAAAAATATTGAAGATGTCGTTCCTCCTTTTGACCAACCTACTGCTCATACTTCTTCTCTTCTTACTGTCCAACCTATTGCTCATACTTCTCCTTCTTTTGTCCAACCAACTGCTCATATCTCTTCTCTTCCTACTGACCAACCTATTGCTCATGTCTCTTCTCCTCATACTGACCAACCTACTGCTCATGTCTCTTCTCCTATAGCTGTTGCTCCTAGTAGTTCTACTACTGCTCCTACTCATTTACATGCTACTTCAGATGTAGAATCTATTGATGGGGGTGTAGAGATTAGGAGTGATGTGGTCGAAGAGTTAAGAGATCTTAGGGAAGAAAAAAAGAAAATAAAATGAAGGAAGAGAGAGACCAGTAATTCCTGAACATATTAAGTTAGGAACCGAAAGAAAGGGACCAGATATTGGTTATGATGAATCTGTAGGTGGTGATAGAAATAGTTTGGAGGGTAAGTTAGCTGGTGATGAAGTTTTTTACCCATTTGATGAAGCTGCCAGCTTTGAAACTGATTTAGATGATGTAACTGATGAAGAAGATGAAGTTGAACAAGTTGAACATAGAGATAAGGCTAGAAGGAGGAAAAAGGGTAAGAGAGTTGCATATAGTTCAGACTGTCAGAAAGTTGTGTGGGAGTTAGGACTTGTTTTTGAAAGATTTAATGAATTTAGGTTGTTGTTACTAAGTATGTTGTTACTGAACATGTTGCAATTAAGAAATGTGTTAATGAACCTACAAGGGTAAGGGTTAGGTGTACAACTAGTTGTCCATGGCTTATTTATGCTAGCAATGATTCTACGTCCATGAACTTTATTGTGAAGACCTACATTCCAGCTTATAAGTGTGATCCTATCAATAGGAACAAACTTTGTACTACCAAGTTCTTAGCCAACCACTTCAATTAGAGGATAAAAGAACAACCGGATATTAGAATTTTTGAGTTTCAGCTGCTTATTAAGAAGGAACTGAATTTACATGTTGGAAGAACAGTGTGTGGGAGAGCAAAAAATAAGGTGACTGCAGAACTAATGGGTGACTATAATCTAGAATTTAAAAGAATTTTAAATTATAGAGATGAGTTGTTAAGATCAAATCCAGGTAGTACATGTGTAGCGAAGCTTCAGGATGAAGCATTTGAAGATGGTATAAAATTGTTTCAAGACTTCTACATATGTTTTGATGCAATGAAGAAGTCCTTCCTAGATGGTTGTAGGAAGTACATTGATTTGGATGGATGTTTTTTAAAAAGAGTGATAAAAGGGTAGTTATTAGTTGCCGCGTATAAAGATGGTAACAATCAAATGTTGCCACTGGCATGGGCAGTGGTTGAGATTGAAAACAAGACCACTTGGAGTTGGTTTATCAGAATTGTAAAAAAAGATCTTCAGCTGGGAGATGGGACAGATTTGACAGTGATAACAGACATGCAAAAGGTAAAGAATTGCTGTTTTTGTTTCTATTTATATTGTAATTGTTTTTATTTCTGTTTATGTTTATGTTGTAATTGTTTCTGTTTTTGTTTTTGTTATAGGGATTAGAAATTGTTGTAACTGAATATTTACCAAATTCTGAACATAGAATGTGTGCAAGGCATGTCCTTGCAAATTGGTCAAAAGATGCTATATGTAGAGGTATTGAGAAAAAATATATATTTTTGGAGGTGTACAAGATCTACCTTTGAGGCTGAGATTAGGGACAACATTAGTTATATGAAGATGTTAATGGGGGAAGAAATACTAGATAAGTTGATGTATTTTAATCCAGAGAGATGGAGCAAGGTTTACTTTAGCTTTGGAACAAAGTGTGATGTTGTAGACAACAACATGGCAGAATGTTTTAATGCATGAATTTTAGGAGCTAGGCACAAAACTATAATTACAATATTAGAGGAGATAAGGGTAAAAATGATGAAAAGAGTGGGACAGATGAGGAATTTTTGTGAAACTTGGATCAGTGACATTTCTCAAATGCCTATGAAAGTACTAAATGATAATACAGCAAGGTCTACGAAGTGCA
>NW_025857089.1:0-4270 GCF_002878395.1 Capsicum annuum
TTTGAAAAGGCGAATCAGAGGATTCATAGAGATTGTAACACTCACATATTGAAATTAATAAATTGATTGTTGCAGTATATTTTCTTGTCTCGATTATTTATTTTCTCGACTCGAAAATTTTATCGTCCAACAATGACAATGTTAATAAATATTGGGCTTAAGTCATCAATAGGACCCGAAACTTGTCTCAAAATTTTACGTAAATTCTTCATCTTAGGCTTGTACCTATCAAGCCCCTAACCCACCCGAAATTTGAATCACCCAGGCCTTTTTGTCCACATGGAACGTCACGTATTTTTTACTCATTAGAGATGCGTGAACATTAAAAATGATCCGATGTGACAAAAATTTAAAGTTTCTTAATATTAACTTTCTCTCCCCTCACCCCCAAATTAAAAAAAAAAAAACTAATTTTTCTCTTTCTCTAACCTTTCTCTAATCTCTCATAACTCTATTTTCTCATAATTTCTCTAATTTCTCAAATCTCACTCTCACATTTGACTCGTAATTTCTATCATCTTTCTCTTAAATTGATTTTTTCTCATTTCATTCAAAAAATGTTGCAAAATTCAGTTAATCTTGAGGATTTGTGTTATTGTTCCAAATTTTATCATTTGAGGACTTCAAGAACTCCATAAAATTCAGGTCGTAGATTTTCAAAGGTTTGTACATTTTCAAAGATATTTAAAAAAAATTGGTGAATTTTTTATAATGTTATTGTTTTTGTATTTTAGAAAAATGAGGATGTGGCTACTTTAGATTGATTGATTCAAAACCTTCAATTTCTACGCATCAATCTCCTAGAGTGGAATCAAGCTTAATGAATAGGTGCAAAGATGATGAAAATACGTGTGATCAACTGAAGGAAAAACTCAAAAAAGTTGAATAAGGGAGGGACACTTTGTGTGAAAAATTGAAATATAGTAAAGAGAAGTTGATTGCATTGAAGCAAAAACTCAAAGAAGTTAAACTTAAAAGGGAATGTGCAAAGATCAAATTTAATAGACTTGTTGTGCTTCTTCTATTTGTTCTTACTGTATAGTGGTTCTTTAATATGATGTAAGTTAGTAGTTATCTTTGATATTAAATAGACAATTGAATATTGAGTAGTTTATGACAGTCATTTTGTATGATATTGAGTAGTTTATATTAGTTTATGACATTGGATATAAGCTAGTAGTTTATGATATTGAGTAGTATGTAATGGAGTTATTTGGGCAGTCTATTTTGTATCATTTTGATATGTTTAATGTGAATGAATTGACATGTTTTGTATGACAATCACATTGTCAATTACTTTGTGTCTAGTTGTGCAATAAAGTATTGCCACCTAACTAAGTATAATCACATATTTGTAACTACTAAAAGTATTGCTAAAAAATAAACTAAAACACAAATAACTACTAAAACACTTTAGAAGAACATCATATTAAAACTACTCAAAATTGAGCTAAAAAGTACATCACATCATTAAATAAGGTGTTCACCATAAAAGTGCATAAAAAAAGCTCAACATTGAGCGTAATAGTGTTATTGCAGCATACCACAAAGCCATTAACTACTGCCTAAGTAAAAGATGTTCCAAAAACACAATTTATTCAAAATGAGAGTATAACCCTCATTACTGTATCATGCATACAAATCATTTCTAAATTAATTACTTCTTGAAAGATCCAACTGATGAAGAAGACTTGGTTGCATCGACTTTGTTTCTCTTATTTATTTTTATTTGTTGCAATTGTGTGTTGGTGACTGCATCTTTTCCATTCTACTTTAGGCCACGAGGTTTAAAATCAATATCTATAGGAAAAAGGCTCAAATATGCCATCGAACTATCAGAAACGGCTTATTTATGCTATCCATTAAAATTTTAGCTCGTTTATACCATCGCCGTTACAAACATGTTAATTCATGTCATTACTTATTAATAGTAGTTTTTCAAAAACCACTGTGCCACGTGTCATCTTACTAGAGGTCCACTCATTAATTAAAACATAGAGAAAAGACTCAACTATGCCATCGAACTATCAAAAATGACTCATTTATGCCATCTGTTAAAAGTTTGGCTCGTTTATGTCATCACCGTTACAAAACAGGTTCATACATGTCAGTACTTGTTAATGACGGTTTTTCCAAAACTGCTTTGCCATGTGTCATCTTACTAGAGGTCCACGTTATTAATTAAAATAAATCAATAAGAATTGACTTATTTTCTCTTATGTTTTGTTCATAATAGTCAGTGCCTTGAATCTTTGAAGAAGATCACCCGTCATAGCACTAAATGAAAAAATCCTGAAGCATAAACATTAATCGACCAAAATGTATGCTACAAAGAATGATTAACTAGTCATTTTGAGGTTTGTAAAGCTTGGCAAAAGAATATTTTAGGCTTCACTTTTTTTTACAGTTATTGAAGCTTGGCATAAAAATATCTCTAAATATATTAAGTTGTTTAATTAAATTAATTGGGACAGTCACATAATTTTAATTTGTAACGTGAACCTCTAGTAAGACGACGTGTGACAAAGCTATTTTTGAAAAACCACCATTAACAAGTAATGAAATGGATGAACGCATTTTGTAAGACAATGATATAAACAAGATAAACTTTTAGCGAATGGCATTAATAAGTCATTTCTGATATTTTGATGACATATTTGAGTTTTTTTTTTGTTATTTTAATTGTTGATGTGGACCTCTAGTAAGATGACATGTGGCTATTTCTAAAAAAATACCATTAACAAGTAATGACATGGATGAACTTGTTTTATAATGGCAATGGCATAAACAAGCCAAACTTTTAATGAATGGCATAAATAAGTCATTTCTAATAGTTCCATGACATATTTTAGCCTTTTTTCATATCTATATTAGTTGGTGAAACACTCTTTGAATTTGTACCTCCATAAAAACCTCACTTGATATGCTAGGCTGCAAAATCAGATAAAATTGTAAAACAATGAACTTTGAGAAGTTAAATGAAAATATAGTTATAGATAAAAAATGAGACAAAGAGAAATACATTGTACACTTGAGTTTCAGTTGTTGGGTCAGAGTAAACACCAAAATCAGTTGCAGGCCTTTTGTAGCCAGTAGCAGCAACAAATGAGGGAGCACTGTATGGCCGTTTGTTGGTTGACAAAGGTGGAATTTGATTAGAAGAAGCACTTCTTGCACTTTCAAATGGGGTTCCTCTTGCGTTAGCTGTTTTTCTCCCCAACTCTCTACCAGTCCTTAGACCTCTACCAGTTCCTCTTTCACCTCCCCTATCAGCACTACATTAACCTCTACTAGTTTCTCTTTTACCTCTACCAGAACCACATTGACCTTTATCAGAGCCACATTGACTTTTACAAGTCTCACCTTTACCTCTACCAGCACCATCTTGACCTTTATCAGCCTCACTTAACACCTTTCTTTGAGGTGCTCTTAAAACATTAGCTGTGTCAGCACAAATAGATCTTGATTGACTGCATTGTATAGTTACATATGTATAGAAGGTGGAGCTTGACTGTGAATGATACCTCATATGCAACACAATATTTTCAACAGTTTTCACTAATATTAATAATAATAATAATAATAATAATAATAATAAAATAATAATAATAATAATAATATAAAGGCAGGACACATATCACTTATTCTTATTGCCCGACTTTCAATGTAGGTAACTCTTGACATTACACTGGTGTCACCACAAATAAAATTTAATTGTGGTGAATTCCATGAGAATGTAGGCTGAGTGCTAGATTGAGTACTGTTACTGTTCCCTGTCCCATTTTAGCAAACAAAAAGAAATCTGAAAAGTTCAGAAATATGATAACTTTACAATAATTGCTAACTATTATGAAATTAATGTACGGCTTACTTTTTTGCACGCACAGTCTTGTTATGGCCTACTTGATTGCATCTTGAACGGGTTATCTTGATATCTTTTTTTAACAGTTTGCCTATTTTTTGACTCATCCTTTCTCTTTCTTTTGTTCTTGTTAGGTTTGCCTGACATCTTTCTTGATTTTAGAGGCTCAATTGATAGGTTTGTGGTTTCAGGCTGTCACGCCCCAAAATCCCATCGGGCCGGACTGGCACCCGAAGCCGAGAAGGCCCAGGAGAACCCATTCAAATACCTGTACTTTCACTTACATGTCACCAAAAATTGGACAGCACTTCGTTGCATATAGAAGGATTTAATCACCTGTATCAGCACAACACGCGCAAATATATATATATATATATATAATACTTGGCCGTCGGGACCACCACATAT
>NW_025857090.1:0-1771 GCF_002878395.1 Capsicum annuum
TTCAAGTACCGCGGATATTTATTATAATGCAAAGCATAGTCTTGAATATATTTAAGATACCCCAAAACTCTTTTCATTGCTATCCAATGTGTTTTACTGGGATTACTCGTGTACCAACTTAATTTACTAATAGCACATGCTATGTCTGGTGGTGTACAATTCATGATATATATAAAAAATCCCAACACTCTTGCGTGCTCCAGTTGTGAGTCAGTTTTACGTTCATTCTTTTGAAGTGCAAAGCTTACATCCAATGGATTCTTGGCAATACCAAATTCTAGATACTTGAATTTTTCAAGTACCTTTTTAATGCAATGAGACTATGACAATCCCAACCCTTGTGGGGTTCTATGGATTCTTATTCCCAAGATCACATTCGTAACTCCAAGGTCTTTCATATCAAACTTGCTCTTAAGCATTCATTTCATAACATTTATATCTAAAATGTCTCTACTGATGATCAACATATCATCCATATACAAATAAAACAAACAATGACTTGGTGATTTGGAGTCTCTTTAATGTACACACATTTATCACATTTATTTATCTTGAACCTGTTTGCCAACATGGTTTGGTCAAACTTCGCATGCCACTATTTAGGAGCTTGTTTTAGTCCATAAAGTGACTTAACAAGTTTGCACACCTTATTTTCTTTTCCTGGAACCATAAAACCCTCAGGTTG
The DNA here is from genome assembly GCF_002878395.1 of Capsicum annuum. NCBI lineage: Eukaryota > Viridiplantae > Streptophyta > Magnoliopsida > Solanales > Solanaceae > Capsicum > Capsicum annuum. The sequence goes on from NW_025857090.1 coordinate 686, forward strand.
TTCTATGTAAATTTCTTCCTCCAATTCTCCATTTAGGAATGTTGTTTTCACATCCATTTGATGGATTTCAAGACCATATACCACCGCCAAGAAAATTAACATCTGAATTGACATTATCCTCGTTACAGGCAAGTATGTATCAATGTAATCAAGGCCTTTCTTTTGTGTAAAGCCTTTTATAAAAAGTCTTGCCTTGTATTTGTCAATAGTACCATCAAATTTTATTTTTCTTTTGAAAATCCATTTAGAACCCAAAGGTTTATTTCCTGGAGGAAGATCAACCAACTCCCACATATGGTTGCTTAAGATTAAATCAATCTTACTATTGACTGCCTCTTTCCAAAAAGATAAGTCTAAAGACGCCATCAGTTCTTTAAATATTTGAGGATCATTTTCTACGAGAAATATTACAAAATCCGATCCAAACAAAGTTGATGTTTTTTAACGTGTACTACGTCTTGGATTCTCATCATTATGTACATCCTCACTTAGTTTATCTCGAGGCCATTTAGATCCCCCACTTAACTGTTCATGTCTAGTTTTATATGGATAAATGTGCTCAAAGAATTCAGCATTGTCTGATTCAATTGACATATTTTTATTGATATCCGGATGTTCGGATTTATGAACCAAAAACCGACATTCTTTACTACTTTTAGAATATCCGATGAACACGCAATCCACTGTCTTAGGTCCTATATTACCTTTTAGGCATTAGAACTTGGACCTTCACTAAACACCCTCATACTTTAAAATATTTTAAGTTAGGTTTCCTTCCTTTCCATTTTTCATATGAAATTGATTGTGTCTTACTATGGGTCACTCTATTGAGTATTCGAAGCTATAAAGATAACTTACCCCCTTAAGTTTTGTGGTAAAACTGAACTTATTAGCAAGGTATTCATTATTTCCTTCAAGGTTTGGTTTTTTCTTTCCATAATTTCATTATATTGAAAGGAATACGAGGCTGTAGTTTAATGGACAATTCCATTCTCTACACATATTTGTGCAAAGGGAGATTTATATTCTCCGCCCCTGTCACTTCTTATCATTTTAATCTTTTTCTCTAACTGATTTTCAACTTCT
>NW_025857091.1:0-1579 GCF_002878395.1 Capsicum annuum
GATGACTTAGTGAGTTCAAATTTACTAAGTGTAGGTACTTTAATGGTGAATTTTTTATTTTGAATGTGGTTTAGTTTGGTGACTGTAATACTCCGAAGTTTCCTAACTGATTTCGTCCTTAGAGTGTTGTAACTCCCCGATTCTGGTACTCGGAATTCTACACGGTGCTCATGACCCCGAAGGACCACAAGCTAACCCATGACTGATATCTGTACCTGTATACTGCATAATATACTGAATAATGCTGAAACATGAACTGAAAGGCCATAAGGTTCACATAACTGAAGTAAAACACAACATCTAAATGGGTTATGAAATACCCAAAACAACTGTAATAACTACCTGAACATAATAGTCTGAAAAGCCTCTAACTAACTGTACTATCTGAGTAAGGAGTTGATGGGACATGTCCCCAACTAACTCCAACTAATGCAAAAATTACTGAGATAGTAAAATGATGATCATGTTCTCGAAAGATGAGGACTCACTTCTAACTCTGACAGCTGAGACTAGAATCTACTGATGCTCTGGAGCTCGTGCCTCTGAACCTATGGTATAAGACACCATAGTGCAAATACGTCAGTACTTTGAATGTACTGGTATGCATGTGAGGTAGGCTGAATGCATGGGGTTCATATGCATGAATAATACTGGCTAACTGACTAATATGAATGTAAGAATACATGCATGCATACATAGTAACTATATCTGAAATCATGATAACATGAGTATGCTGATGACTAACATAACTAATGACTGAATTCTGATAAATGATAACATGAGTGACTATATCTGAGAGTCCTAAATCTAATGGAACTAGCTGAGTTTCGTATTTTATCTGGGTTGACTGTATCAGACAGTCCTAAATTCTAAAGAACTATCTGAGTTCTTTTACTGAGACTGATACTGAGACTGTGGGAGGTATTCATCTAACCGACATGCCCCAAATGATGCATAATAGCTAAATTGGGGTCCAATCTATGCCCTGATTGGAAGGGTGTCAATACCGCGCCACAGGTAAGGACAACATGTGAGTGACCCTAATATATCAGGTAACCCTAGTGAGAATGGTGGGAACCCTCATATAGCAGGCTAAGTCACCTCATCTACCCTCATATAGCAGGCTATGATGTCTCAACCTATGCTGGCTACATAGTTTTGGAACGCAACGATTACTTCTAAGAATCACACCCTCATATAACAGGTGAGTTCCCATCTTTGGGTTCGCTTGATGCTAATTTCTACTCCCATCTGAATAGACACTGAATATGATTTACTGAACTGAACATGGATTGAGTTACTGAATTCTGTTGACTGACAGAATACTACTGATATCTGACAACTAACTGAGTTCATAAGATCATGGAGATTTCCTAAGTCATAAGACTGTCTGAAGTCTAAGGATCATAGCTTGACTGAGAGTATCGTGAAAACATGACATGGATCTACGCACACAGCTAATGTTTCGGGTACAAGCACCCCCAGGACTGGATAGAAGGAAACTAACAAAACATAACTTCATCAAGTAAAAGACCCACATCAACAATACATAATTTAATATGTTGTGGATTTCACGAAG
>NW_025857092.1:0-2234 GCF_002878395.1 Capsicum annuum
GACATATACATAGCATTCTGTGTATATGTAGGATTTTTGTAATATGTTTAGGGAATTGAGATTTTTTGTAATATCGAAAACATAAGTTGTGTATTTGTGTAATTTTTAGTATGTTGTCTAGCCCAACCAATACTTTAGCCCAATTGTCCAAAGCCCCAAACCCAAGCCCAACTCTACCTACTATTACAAATAAGTTAATCCTACGGTCCCAACCTCACTTTTTCTACTTCAACTTTCACAATACGAGTTGCCATGGTCCCTAGTTCAAATAGTAGTTTTATTTCTCCTTGTTTATTTTATCTTTTCCCTATATGATTGTCACACCCCTTTTTCGTACTCCAAAAGATTTATATTTTAAGTTCGAAAGGGTTTTATTATTTAAGTGACAAGAAATGAAAGTTTGTTTCGGAAAAGGATTATTTATATTTTTTACTCAGAGTTGCCACTTGGCATAATCTGGTGTGCCAAGTCACCATTAGAAAATCCTTTTCAAAAACCATTTGACTCTTAAACTGATTTGCGAACAGAGATTCCGACTAAGGAATTCTGTTGACCGAGGGGAAGGTGTTAAGCACCTCTAGATCCCGTGGTTCAACCACGGTCGCTTGGTTGAGTGTATCGACTATTTTTTGGCACTAAGAAATGTATAAACTGCACAAAAAAGCACGCAAAATAATCAAACAAAACAAAACAATCCGAAATGTAAAATCCAGTCCAATTATTACAACCCGAAATAAAAAGGGACTGAAAGTAAACCTACACTAATCCTAAATTAATGCTCTACCCGACGCCTCGGACCTTCACCACGAACGTCCTCCGAGTACATGATACCTAGGGGCATTCCCCGGTGAATAAATATGTACAGATACTTCGGGGCATTTCTCGGCCAAATTATACAATTAAATTAAATACGATAAACTAGAAAGAAACATTCACACGCACATTCCAACATCCAACCAAAACATCAATCTTAAATTCTTGCCTACCGAACCTATATTGCCTATCCATTTCATTATGGCATAAATCTATCACATTCACTTATACCGAATGGAACAAAAGACAACAAACCAACATCAATCTACGTTCAACTTTTTATCAATTTCTCCATTCCTTCCCTAAATCCCCTTATCAATCCATTAAAACATGATCAAATTCATTCTTCAAACCACCAAAAATCGACCCACCAAACATCATGATCATAACAATCGACATCAATAAAGTCCAAGAAAACATAATCACAACACACATAATCACAACCAATTCAATATACCAAGATAAATAAAAGAGAGCGGGTTAAGAAAATGGACCTCACTGACACTTGCTTTTGTCGATAATAAAGAAGTCCGAAAACCAAAAAACCTCGAACAAGGAACCCCACAACAAACAAAACCAACTCGAATTGGGAGAAATCCAAACCCACAACTGAAATCGAACTTAAATTCCAAAACTAGTACCGAGCTCGATGAACCAAAACGAAAATCGCAATAAGAGAGTCAACGAGTTCGAAAATCCGATGGACCCGTCGGAACAGTAACAGGAACAGTGACTGGGTGTTTTCTGGTGGATTTTGAACTGAAAAACGAGGACCCTTTGCTACACCTGAGCTCCAATAAGTTCGGCAGCAACTGGAAACGGAGATGCGATTTGTAGCTACAACGTTTCCGGTGAAAAACTCAGTCCAGATTTCTCTCTCGCACGTTTCTTCTCTGCTTTTAACTCTCAACCTCAAATCTCACTCTCTCCAGTTCGATCCCCTTTTTCTCTCTGTTTTTCTCTCGACCTCGCTTCACCCTCACCCCATTTTTGTGTAATCGCCTATATCTATGGGTGTATTTGAGAGATTTACGCCTATGGCATATTCTGTGTGTATCTTGGTGTTGATGGATGGGTTATTTTTCTTATCCGTGAGTGTAAGGGTATTTATGTACTCTGAGAGAAAATGGTCAGGGAGGCTTCTCTGTGTGTATATTGTATTCTGTGATGGCGCAGAAGAAAAGAAAATTCTCCACTCTGTTGTGCGTATTCCCCCTTGGAGAAGATGAACTTTCTCTTTTTCTCTATTTCTCTCAGCTCTCTGATTTATATATGTGTGTATGTTGATGGAAACTTTGAGAAAAATAGTGTGGGTCTGTGTAATCAATAGAAAATTAGGGAGTCACGATGGAAGAAGCTGTCTTCCTCCTCTGTCCATTCAATCTGTATGGTGTATCCTCTGAAGAAGAAAAGAAAAAAAA
>NW_025857093.1:0-3483 GCF_002878395.1 Capsicum annuum
TTCTATAACTCGCTGAGTTCTGAGAGTCATGGCTCGACTGGAATTATAGTGAAAACTGACACGGGCTCTAGACAGCAGCTAAATTGTCGGGTATAAATACCCCCAGGACTCGATAACATAAAAGTAAAACATAACTGTTCTTGAATAATCAAAACCATGGATAATCATTCACCATCACAATTACTGAGGCATCACTTCAAGCATTTAGGAATCCTAAACATGTAATAACATAGGGGGACATGCTATTGGATCATACTCCATTCAACAAGGCCTTGCATCAAACACTTCGCACATATTTAAGTCTTGGCATGTACGTGAGAACACATTATTGGGGAACTTCATGCTATCATGTTACAATTCATTCATCAAACACTTAGCATGTATTAAAGTCTTAGCATGTATCAAAGAGCACATAATTGGAGAATTTCATGCTATCATGCCACAATTCATTCAATAAGGCTTTTCAACAAATACTTGGCGTGCATGGGCTTACACACAATTGGGGATTTCTAGTCAACATACTATAATGGCTCTAATTCATCCACATGAGCATTTTATCACGCATTTAGGGAGCATGCTTTGCTTATTCAACAATTTCTACACTTAATTGACATGAACACATCACCTAACAAGCAACTTGAAGCGGGTTTACTATGAATATCACATACTAGGGTCAAAGCTTGAAAACCTTGCAAACAAACATGAATCAAAACTAAATAATAGCATGAACATCAATTTCAACACACGTGAATCATGAAAACCATAAACATAAGATCTTTGAATTTTTAAAAAGGGTTCTTGAGCTTCTTGGATGAAAGGGACCCAAGAATCAACATCTACATATCTTAGAGAAACTCTTTCTTGAGAGCTATTGGAGAGATTCTTGATATCTAGATTTCTCTTGAAGAAAAAGGAAGGGTTTTGATTTTGTAGAAACCTTAGCTCTTGTTCTTGAACAACTTTGAGAGAAAACTAGTATTTTTAGGATAAAATGAGGTCAAATCCCGTGTTAAGGAGTATATATAAGGTTTGGCAAAAGACCATTTTCGCCCTTGGAATTAAACTGAAAAATCCCGATTTTACATGCTGGCGACACGCGCCAATTCACTAGAAATTGGACAATCGGGAAACTTCTTGATGGCGCGACGCGGTAGAAATCGTGTTGCCACCTTGGTTGCGAACTGGAAAGGCACCGCGATGCGGTGGAATCGCGTTGGTGCACTGGAAATTGACAATTCTGAAACTAAGCCTTGGCGCGAAGCGCCATAATCGCGGAGGCTCACTGAATTTTGACGATTGCCATTTTGGCTGGCTCCGCGACGCGCTAAAGTGTCAGGTGGCACACTGTCTCACTAAACTAGCTTTAACTCTTTGCCCGAGTATCGGATTTGGGCGAATTTGGTATCGACGAAAAGTTTATTCAATTCTCTACATGACAAAAAGTCCATATTGAAGAAATTCTACACGGTTCAAAATACTTCTCACTTGGGAAGATATTTCTCAACCTTTTAGGACCGGATTAACACTTCACCGAACACGCTCTAAGGCTCAGACTACGAGAGAATTTTGTGGGGTCTTACATTTAGCCACCAAATCAGTAGCTTTACAATTGAAGCTAAAAAAGCTTATCTGTGATTTGATGGCCATTCTACACGTGGTTCTTTTGTGCCCAGATTTCTTGCATATTGAACACTTATTCCTCCTTTTTGACTTGAGTGTCTCACCGACGCCCTTAGTGAGTTTGAATTTCTTCCTTCCGAGTTTAGGATCGTAGGAGGTAGAGAAATTTTAGTGTCTAGCAATTCCTATGGCATAGTCCATTCGACCTACAGAGGGACAACATTAATTGTTTTCGAGTATACGATGAGGTAACTTTCAGCTTTATAAATTGGCGAAGAGTAGTCGTAGATAGAGTTACCATAACCTTCGCCATCGCCATACTTTGCTCGCAAAGCTTCCATCGTATGTTCGTACGATATTTTCACCAAGTCAAATTTTTGACAAGAGCAACTCCTCTCCAAGAGATTGACCTGGCAGTAACGTCGTTGTCTAATACTGTGTACTGGTCGAGAACCCCATTTGGATTACTCACATACAAGGAATCGCTCGCACTCTTATTATCCCTTAGGATGTTTTCCGCATAAGGCATAAATATGTTCTCTTTACCATCGACAAAGGCATACCGCTCCCTAAACTTTTCACCGAATTTTCTAGCAATTGAATTGAATATGTATAACACGGGGTACTCCCATTCATCCATCAAAATCGAGTTGAGCAACTCAGCGATGTTTGTGGTCATCACGCCGTACTTATTGCCCAAAAAGTATGCTCTACTCTATTTTTCAAAACCAAGCACATTTTCAAGGACATGTGTTGCCTCGGGGCAATTACTCATCAATTCTGTAAAATTATCGCTAAACTTATCAAAGGAATAAGCCTTTGCCGCGACGTAGAATAGATAAAGATGTTCTCCACAGTGTTGAATTACGCAAGGATTTTCAGCGAGGTGCCTCATGCAAAGTCCGTGATATGCACAACTGTATACACAGGAGAAGGCATTGGCGATGCTAATGTGCTTGTCCGAGATGACACATAGATCTAGTTCATCTTCTACTATAGACTTCGACTTCTGGAAGAAGAAGGTCCAAGAAGCACCGTTCTCTTTATTGACGACACAAAAGGCAATCGGATAGATATGATTTTCAGTGTCCTGTGCAATGACACTCAGCAGAATGCCCCGTACTTGCCATACAAATATGTGCCATCGATGGCAATTACCTTTCTCACGTAGGCATATCCCTGTATGCAAGCTCCGAATGCTAAGAAGTAGTAAACGAATGATTCATCCATCCAGTTTACCATGATAGAGTAAGAAGATCCGAGATTCAATAACTCCACCATGTGGTAAGGGTGTCAAGTGGGTCGGGCCGGCCCTTGTAACTAACTCGGCCTGATTTGACCCGGCCCGGTAAGCCCTAGGGCTTTAGGGTTTCGGGTCCCGAACTGATTATTTTTTAAAAATGGGTCCGACCCGAACCAAGCCCGGTCTAGGCCCGCCGATTAACTGGCCCGGCCCGAATACATTTTAAAAAAAAAATAAAAAAAATAGGGATTTTGGGCCAAACTAGTCTTTGGCCCAATGGCTATATAGCCGTTTTAGGGTCCAAACAGCTAGTTTGGGCCCATTTATTAAAAAAAAAATTAACTTTAAAAAATATTTTTTAATCCCCCAAAAAAATCTATAAATACCCTACAACTTCAAATCATTTTTCGCACAATTTTTCACTCTCTCAAATCCCATTCTCTCTCAAATCTCAATTCTCAATTCTCAAATATTCAATATATTTAATTTCTTAAAGTGTTCACTTTAATTTTTAAATTTTTCGTTTACAAAGTACGAGCGAAAACTTCTAAAGTCGCAACCTTTGGATACTTTCAAAATTGGGTATTGTCGTTCCATCTCTTACGTTTAATTTTTATTTA
>NW_025857094.1:0-3656 GCF_002878395.1 Capsicum annuum
TATTAACCCAACTTACAGTTTTTTCCTAAAAAATTATGAACTTAGGGTTCAAATTCTCAAGAACTCCACCATTGAAAATTGTTTTAAGGATTCTAGGATGTTAAAGGAAAATATGAAGAAGATGGCGGAAGGAAGTTACCTCAATGAAGAATTTTCACCCTAATCATGAGCAAATCGTCCCTTTAGGACTTAAAAATGAAATATTGAGTTTTGGGGCTGAAATCCATCAAAATCAGCACTAAATACTGTTCGTTACTGCTACAACAGTTATATTACTGTTGTGTCGGTAAATTTTTCAGCTCAAACAATATTCAGTGAAATGGTAATAACATTTTACTCCGAAGGAGGATTAATGAATGGTTAGACGTGTTGAAAAGCAGACTCAAATATCATTCACTTGGTGGGTATTTGGCCCTATAAATCTTTATATTCTAGTAGATATGCTTGTTTGAACTTGACCCTAGTTTAGACTTAGTTCGAACCTCAATCGGTAAGAACACTTTCAACTTAACTTTATGCTAGGGGTATTATATGACCTTAGTAAATGTCTAATACACTCCATACTGAAGAATTGGTCCTATAAATTATGATGAATGAGATTCTTATTTTTTTACCGCGATTATTTTCAGTATGGACAAAATGAGTCGTTGCAATATTGAGCTTTTAAAGAAGACAAAGTGCATGTATTAAAGTTTTGAAGATTTGAGTTAAATTTAACAATTGAAAGTTTTAGGATAATATGTATTAAATTTTGATTTATTTAGCTTTGATTGAAGACAATTTGGATCAATTTGAAGCAAAAAGAGATTGTTAGAAATTTTCACACAACAAGTTACAGTGATTGTGAGGATTTTTGCTACAAATTTTATCAGATCATTAGAATTTGAGCCACAATAATAAAAAATTAATTTTAATGAAACAGAAGAGCGGACTATACATAGTATAAGTCTTCGGATCTAATATTATACTAGAAGTTGATGGGCAGAAAGAAGATAGTTTTATTTTATAGAGTAACGTTTAGATGAATTGAGGGTTTGGTGAAGTCCACTTTCTTTAACACAAGATTTTTATATAGTAGCATTTGTGCATTACTAGTATTTTATTTGATATATTTTATTAATATATATAGAGAGAGATAGAGAGAGGATGAAGCATAAAAAAAAAGTTAAGTGGCAAGTTGCTATGAAGCCACGTATTAGTTTTTAGGACAAGTTTAATTGTATTGTAATAAGATTCTTATAATTATTTGAATTTAAAAATATATTATTCTTTTAAAAAATATTATTAATTAGTTTAAAAATAGAAACCCACAATGAAAGAGTTCTAAATGAACTCTTATATTTCATAAACTTATCTATATCAAATATAATGATAAATATATTATTATTATTATTATTATTATTATTATTATTATTATTATTGATAAATATAAATAATATATATTTGTGGTGTTTATCTAAAACTTATTATTACTTGTGATTATTTTAAAATTTAATAATTAAATTCAACGTATATATCTACTTGAAATACATTTATATGTCTAAATTGTCAAATTAATTTTATAAAAAAAATTAACAAACAAACAAACGAAAAAAAGAAAGGAAAGAAAAGAAAAGAAAAGAAAATTTAAAAAACGTGCAAAAAAAAGAATGAGTCAAATGAAAGAAAAGAAGATAATTAAGAAAAAAGAGAAAAAATAAAATAGTAAGGATAAGGATGAGTAAAAAACTGATCATTTTTTATTTATTATTGATAACTATAAAAAATATTTGGATAAATCTTATCGATTTCAAATATTTCTTTTAATTTAAATACATAAATTATAAAAAAAAAATATGTACATTGTATTTAAAAATCAAGGATAGGGAAGAGCAAAAAAAGATCTTATTTTGGAAAAAAAAAATGATTTGATATTTGAATTCGAATTTAAATAAAATTTGAGTTGAAATGAAATTCTAACTTGTTAACCTCTTTTATATATAGTTCTATAATGATATACAATGTTAAGCTAGCTTCTCTATTTTTTTTCTTTGTTATTAAACATTGACTTTTTACTGCTTTCTTTGGGTTAAAGATTATGTGATAATAAGTATTTCTCCATATTTAATTAGGAATTTTCTATTCCTAATTAACTTATACAATATCTTCTCAAAGATAAACTTATATTTAAAAAAAAAAATTAGATGTGTTTATTTCGTAGTCATTCTACACAATTTGCTGTCACAAAATATGGATAATCATTACTATCAAAATATATTATAATTGTAAGATAAACATTAGAAATTTGAATTTAAAATAGAAGTAGTAGCAATTAAAGTATGAATTGGATAATAAGTATTTGAATTTTAAGTACATTATCCTTTAAAAAAATTATTATCTTAAAAATAGAAACTCATAATTAAGAGTTCTAATAGACATTTATTATTTCAAACTTATCTCTTTTAAAATTCAACTTCTATAAAATATATTTATAATAATAATTAGTAGTAATTGTAGATATTAGTACATTTTATAGATTTAATAATATGAATTAGTAGTAGTGGTAGATATTTGTACGTATGTAGTATGCAGAAGTAGGATAATAATTAATAATAATAATAATTACGTACGTATGTACTAATACATTTAACAGTAGTAGTAGTATATTATATTTGAATATACTTGATTAAATATTAAATGAAAAAATATAATAATAATAATAATAATAATAATCTCATTGCTTTATGATTATTATCTCAATTCAAATATATAAATTATTAGGTAAATATACATTACATTTGAAAAAGAGTAAGGATAAGAAAGAATAACAAACAAAGGTAAGAAGAACAACAAAATATTTTTTTAGCAAATTAATATGATATTTGAAATTTAAATTTGAACTAAAATAGGATTCTAGCTTCTTAGCCTCTCTTATATATAACCCTCTATCATAAGTTTTATTGGTTACGTAAATAAAAAAAGTTTTGATAAGTAAGAGATTCATAGGTGAATCAATTTCAAATTAATACCATTTTTATTATTTAATTTGTGAAGAAGCATTCTTAAGAGTGTATTGTAATTTTTAGTAATAATTTTGTTGCTATTGTCGACTTATAGAAGAGATAAAGAAGAGTGAAGAAAAAAAATAATAAATAACTACGAAAGTAGAAATTTTGTTAGTATAGTTGGCAAAGCTTAAGTTTTTCAATACATGTGTTTGATATCATTGTTCTTTGTTTTAATGTTGTTTAATTTCATAGTTGTTAAATATTTAATTCAATTGTATGTAAATTTATGATTGTTCGATTTCTGTATTTAATAAGTACCACATTCATATATTTACTTTATTAGGAGGATTACAAAACATGTTTATATACATTGAGATATTTTAATTTATTTATCCTCTTTTAATTTTACTTGCAAATTTATAATTTTTTTTTAGTGATTTTGAGTGTCATTTAGTTTCATAATATACAGGAAGGAAGTAAAAAAGCACAAAAATAAATCATAGCCTAAGAATTTTTTTTTAAATATAATATCTTAAAGTATAATTAAACATGATGTACGCAGATTACATAATTATATATTCTTATATATAAATGAATTTTTTATTTTACTTTTGTCCTTTAAATTTACATTCAAGAAATTTTCTTACCTTATTGAATTTCTCATAACTC
>NW_025857095.1:0-1461 GCF_002878395.1 Capsicum annuum
TTTTTTGGGGTATTACACTAAGTTATGGAGTTATGATTAATGATGTTGATACTTTTTGTATAGTCTTAATTCTCATGGTTTAGAAATATAAGTTTGCAGGCATGATGTTGGTAGACTATGATAGAAGTAGTATGGTCTGTCAAAGGTTTGGAGATATCTATGTTTAGTGTTAGAAGAATCTAAGTTGGTGAATGTTTAAGCTATTATATGATGAATTTTAGGGCTATAGAAACCTAAGGGTTGAATCTTAGAAGGAGGTATTAGCATTAATTGTCATACATGAAGATACCGTCTTACAGGGTAAGTTTAGTTTTATGTGTATTGTTATATCCCTGACTCTAGAGTAAAGTGATTTCAGTTTATACCAGAGTGTATATAGTGGTTCACAGACTTAGATTAATGGCTTAAATCTAAGGGGGAGATGATAGAACGAGTAACCAAGTTAAGTTTTCAGATGCTAATAAATGTGCCGGAATTGGCCTTGAGAAAGAATAATGCTCAATCTATTCTTATTTCAGCAGTTTACTTCAGTTATTATGATACACACTCATGCTTTATGTTTCAACTTCATGATCATAGCTCGTGTTCATGCATATGATAAGGAATAACGTACTCTCCTAGTTCCTAGTATGATGAGTTCCCAGTTTGTTCAGCAGTCAGAATCACTTTCCGTAAGTTATGAATTCCAAAAATTCAGGTCATACAGTTCATGACTCTTGTGCACATGTGATACTCTTAACGATCAGTGAAAATTCAGATTTATATCAGGTACGTCCTCAAATTAGATCTCTTTAATGAGTCCATGCCGTGAGTGCTCTATTCCTCATGCCTCAGTAGGGTATCAAGTTATGCTTAATACTCCCCTCATATTCTGGATCCCGATATTCCAATTTTTCAGTACCTTTTCCCTTAGGAAGAGATAGTGATGATGAACAATTGTCTAGATGGGAAAGAGTAAATATTTCTTGTTGATGAAAGAAGGTTGGGTGCTCATTTGAGTTAACGCAGTAATTGTGGAGTAAGATTGAGGCCAAGTCTTTGATATATGTCAAGGTTAGTTGAAGTTTTATGTGTTATATTTGGGAAAAATTATTGTGTGCTTGTTTTATCTAAGTCTAAAAGTTGAAAGAATTTTGAGGTGAAGTTTCGTCTATGGCTTGGTTAGTTGAGTATATTTTATGTGTATCTTCTGTATTTTGCAGGGAAGTTGTTATGGATAGAAGTATTAGAAAATATAAGAAAGGTGCTTCATGAGTGCTTGTTTAGAAGTACATATGTGGGTATGAAGATAGACTTGAATGTCATATTTGTATACATATGGATGGATGGTTTGAGTATTTATGAATGTCTAATACGAAGTTGAAGGTGAATGCTGGAGTGGCAGTAAGAATTATGCAGGAGATGAGGAATTGTGAAAAGCAGGGTGTACTGAATTCATGATTCAGACTAGTACTACAGTAT
>NW_025857096.1:0-1766 GCF_002878395.1 Capsicum annuum
ACGTTTACGTACAAAATTTCAACGAAAAATTTCCCGGGGTATTACACATTCTCTGGCCAAATGAGTACAATTGATCCAAAATACAGTAAAAATAATCATTCAACAAAACATTCAAACATTTGATAATCCACAATCCCAACATTTGCCAAACCAACCTATCATTTGCCTACCCATTTTGACGTATACTATCGAGTGAAAATTAATAGCATACAACCAATTAATGAAACCACTTGCCTTATGAGTCAAAATTACCAATATTAAACTTTATCAATTTATCAATCCTGTTCCAAACAATCAATTTTAATTCTCAAACGAGATGTCATTTTATCACATAATTCATAACCAAGGGAACCAACAACGAATCAACACAAATAACTATTCACCATAAATAAGGATCAATCAACACATAATGTTCAATTTAATGCACCGAATATAATAAACAATGAAACAAAAAATGAGAGAATAGAGTTGGACCTCAATTTGGAGCTTTGAAATTCAATATTACTCAAATGAAAAGATGGATTTTGCATCCGAAAACCACGAGTTGAACCTCAAATAACAAACTCGTAACTCAAATAACCTGATCTATCCAACCCGCTTCAACTTTTCACTAATTCAAGACAAAAACCATGACAATAAGAATAACCACACCTAAACCCATGCGATCGGTCTATTTTGGTTCTTTTTTGATTGATTTTTCCAAAAATAGAGATGGGGTTGGGTTTGGTGGTTTTTCAGTCGTTAGATCAACGGTGCTCCAGTGGTGAGTGGATTTTTGTCGCTAGTTCATTTCTAGTGGGGTTCTTCGGTCACTGTTGTTGCATCGCCGGAGCTCCGACGAGCTTAACAGTAGTGGGTCTATTTTTCTCCTCTCTAGTTCCTCTCTAAATTCTCCCTCATTCAATCTCTCTCCTCTCTCTATATTCAAATCCCTCAATTTTTAGTTTTCCCACTATCTTACTCCCCCAATTTTCTCTCCCAAATCTCTCTATTTCACTGTGTTTTTTCCCTCTTCATTTCTCTCACATTCGCACTTTTTTTAAAATTTTTATTCTCTAGTTTTGCTTCCATCTATTTATTGTGTGCGTAGTGTATGTGTGTTGTAGTATAGTATATGTGTTATTGTGTGTTCTGATTGGTGTGTGAGTGTATTTTTCTATGGATGATGGAGATGGAGGAGTGTGTGTATTTTGCATAGCTATTTGTATATATGTAGAAGGTGATGTCTATGCAAATCTGTTAATTATGAGTGTATATGTGTGTGTGAATTTATTGTGGGAAAAAAGAAAAAAAATACGAGGGATGGGGTAGGGGTTGTAATACCCCGCAAAGTTCTCTTCTAGTCTGAGCCTTAGAGCGTATCCAGCAAAGAAGAAAATCTGAGTCTAAAAGTTTTAGAAGTATATTTTAAGTATGAAACACTTTGAATCATGTGTAATTTCCCTAATTTCTACTTTTAGTCATGTAGAGCATTGAACAAGCTTTTCATCGATACCAATTTCATCAAAATCCGATATCAGACGAAGAAGTTATGATAGTTTTACTGAGCGTTGTTGGAATTGCAGGTTTGACGGTCAATCTGACGGACCGCCAAGTCCTTGGTGGACCGTCAAGTGTCCCATCAAAATAAGGCAGTGGCTTTATTTTTTGGTCATCATGTGATGGCCAAAGTGGTGGACCATCAGAAAGTTGACAGGCCATCAAGGGGACCGTCAGACCGAGGCAGAATGTCCCATTCCTGGACCCCGAGTGACGGACGACTTGGT
>NW_025857097.1:0-1441 GCF_002878395.1 Capsicum annuum
TTTTTTTTTTCCTATCTTATATTTTTTGTATTTTTGAAAAATATGGCTACTCGAGTACAAGTCATGAATAATAGCAAAAATACCATGATTGCTTATTGTATTTATATTCACATCTTCATTTATAGTTTTGTATTCATTGATACAATTATATTTATATTTACATTTTATAGTTCGTGCTTGTTTATGTATATTTATTATAGTTAACATTTGTATTTGTATTTTATAGTTCACACTTGTATTTGTATGTTATAGCTCTTATTTGTATTTCTATTTTATAGTTCGCACTTGTATTTGTATGTTATAGTTTGCATTTATATTTATATGTTATAGTTCGCACTTGTATTTGTGTTTGCTAGTTCGCACCATCATTTATATTTTATACAATTCACACTTTTATTTTAAAAAATTATTTTATATTTGTATTTATTGTTTTTATTTTTATGGTTTCATTTTATTTGTATTTGTATATTATTTTTATCGATACACTTGTATTTTAAAGAACTATTATATATTTATATTTGTAAGTTAACTGCATATTGTATTTTTATTTATAATGTAATCTATTTCATTTGTTTGTATTTGAATTTATAGTTGACAAGATCATTTATATTTTTAAAAAATTCTAAAAGAAATTTTATTTTTCATCCTTCGAACACTTGTATTTATAAAATGATAAATTATACAAATATAAATGTTACATTTGCACTAAATGATATATATTTATACAACTTGAAAATGATACATGTTTATACAACTTGAACCATACACATACAAAATGATACTTGCTTATATACAAATACAAATGATGAATTTAAAATATAAATACTAACGATACATTTGCATTGAATGACACATTGCATATTTATATATTTAAGACCCAAACAAATACAATTAATCCATATATTTTTTTGTATACAAATACAAATAATAAATTATACATATTCATGATTAAACTATTCAATTACAAATAATAAATTTATTTAAAATATATAGTATGATACAAATAAATAAAAATATATAAAATATAAACAACAACAACAACAACAATAAATGAGAGAAAAAAGTACAAAAAAAGAAGGAGAAAAAAAGAAAAGGAAAAAGGAGAAAAATAAAAATAAAATTAAAAATAATAAAAATATAAAAATAAAAATAAAAATAAAAGAAAAATAAATATAAAAATAAAAATAAAAAGAAAAAGAAAAAGAAAAAGAAAAAGAAAAAGAAAAAGAAAAAGAAAAAGAAAAAGAAAAGAAAAAGAAAAAGAAAAAGAAAAAGAAAAAGAAAAAGAAGAAAAAAGTGCTGAAAAAAATTGAAAAAAAGGAGAGTAATGGAAAATAGAGAAAAAGATAAATAAATGAGAAAAGTTATGAATTATAATTAGGGATAATTAATAGGCTAAAGGGGCTATGAATTGTAATAAATTAAAACTTAAGCTAAATAG
>NW_025857098.1:0-1479 GCF_002878395.1 Capsicum annuum
GCAAAGAATTCTTCACCATCATAAAAGAGGGACTCAGGTCCAACACTCTAAGAAGCCTCAAGTCTCTTAGGTGACATGCATCAGGAAGACGATCTTCTATCTTGTCTCCAGTTATCGCCGAAGAACAGAGGTGCTTACCAGAATGCCTTTTCTTTATTGAATTGAGAAGGACGAAATTGTTAGGCTTAAAGTGCTCCTTATCATAATTAATGATCACTATGCTTGCCATCAAATCTGAAGAAGAAGATGGGTCACTTGAACTTATCTGGACAAACCACTTTTCCTCTCTTGCTTTTATCAAACAAAAGTCATGCACAAGAGCATGAAGTTGGCAACTCGAGTAATCACCTATCTCATTGAAAGCAATTACCAAGCTACTGGAAATTAATTTATCCAAATAAATTCCCATCTCTTCTTCCAAACTCTTCATCTCTGTTTGTTCAACAATCCCTTCAGCACGCCAATACATTTTCAACATAACTCTATCCATTGCAGTGTCCTTTGGAAAAGATGCAAGGTAGAGAATGCGTGGCTTCATGTGATGAGGTAAATGGTCATAACTTAATTCTATAACTTTCATCACATCCACTTCACTGCCGAAAATAAAAGAATTCAAATTATTTCGAACTTCAATCCACACAGCCTTTTTCTTTTCCAAACCTGCAATGACTCCAGCAATCAGATCAGCCACCAACGGAAGCCCTTAACAATTTTGGGCTATTTCTTTTCCAACATCCAATAGTTCATCAGGGAAACTCTCTTTTCCAAATGCCCTTTTCTCTAATAACTCCCAACTTTCTTCTGGTCTTAGCAATCAAAGGTTAAGAGGATCAGTGTTTCCCTTTCCATGAAAATCCACTTCCTTTTGTCGAGTAGTCAAAATAATTCTACTTCCTTTCTCAGCTTCAGGGAAAGGTCTTGTTAGATCATTCCATGTAGTAGTATCCCACATGTCATCTAACACAATTAGATATCTCTTTCCATATAATTGTTTCCTCAGCTTTTCGGCAACATCAATATCCTCACTGGACTTCAAATCCGAACCAGTAACTTGATTGAAAAGTTTCACCAGTCACTTCTTCTCGACTGTGCACCATGCACGAATGTCGAAATGACTACAAACTGATTCATCATTGTATACTTTGTATGCCAAAGTAGTTTTGCCCGAACCCGGCATACCAGTGATTGAGATGACATCTAGATCTTTCGGTCCACTGGTGAGCTTACTAATTAACCAGTTTGTCTCCTCCTTAAAACCTACAATTATTTTACCAGTTGTCAATGGTTTTCTTTCAACTGGATTCTTAGGAGTGAATACAACAACGAGGCTATTGTTCTTCAGAATCTCCTCAGGTAAATTCGAGACTTCTTTTCTGATAAGCTTGATCTTTCTTATGGTAATGGGAAGTGAGAAAATAAGATGCAAGAGACCATTATCTCGAACAATAATTGAATCAATGACATCTTTTGCCTCATATG
>NW_025857099.1:0-3170 GCF_002878395.1 Capsicum annuum
CTATGGAGCTTCTTCAAATGTGAATCTTTGAAGACATAAAGTTTTAAGGTATAAGAACATCTTCTGTTGCCACCTTTTGAAATTAACACCCGTGAATTTTTTGAGTTTCTCCGCTGGTGCCATTGCTTGCGGAGCGCTCGTACAACTTGTTATGGCAACATTAGTTGCTGCCACAGTCGTTGCAGTATCATTCACTTGACTGTTAGTAGTCATTTTCCTGTCACAACAAGACAATAGATTTTAGTATATCAAAATACTACTTGTAAAGTTGCAGCAACTGTAAACACCCCTTGTTTCTAGTTTAATGATGAAGTTTTTATGACTTCTAATCATTAACCTAATGACCTCTAACTTGTGATGAAGATTTTATTTCTTCAAATCACTTATTAAGTTCAAACGGAGTAGAAATTTTAAAGTTTTAATCTCCAGAAATCAAACAATACAGATTATGAGAAAAAAAACTTTAGTGAAAAGAAAATTTCACCAAACAAGCAAAAAAAATATTTTTTTTTCAAATTATTTCCTTAAGATTGTTGTTTTCGGGTACACAAAAATCTGTATTTTGGCAAAAAAACTTCAACACAAGTTCAAGAATAAATCAAGAACACTTAAGAAGTTTCCAACACCTTCAACACAAGATAAAAAATGACCTTTCAAAGAAGTGTGTTTTCATATTTTTAAGAACATTAGATGAAGCAGAAAAAGTCAAGTCCTCCGAATTCACGGAGTGTCCTTAAGGAAATAATTCCCCTCAAGTACTTGAGGTTGTGGAATTTTCCTCCCAGGATAAAATGGCTTAACAATCCGACAGTAGTGGCACCTCAAATGATCGAATTCTCATTGAACTCACTCAACAGTTAGATGATCACACGAAGTATTTTAGAAGACAAGAAATATTTTCCAGTGCAGAAAAATTCGTACTAAACCTGGGGAAAATGCAGGTTTATATATCCATTAAGTGTCCCTTTCAAAAGGTGGAAATGGTTCACCAGAAAGGTGTATTCTTTCTAGACAGTCATTTCTGTTCATTCGATAGAGTGTGTATTTTTTGAACAACCCAAACCATCCAAATCGTCATACCTTTTTCCAAAATAGAGTGTTTTTTACTCGAAGAGTTGTGTCCCTTCCAAGCAACTTTTTCTTTTCCATTCACACCAATTTAAACCCAACGTCTCTATCTTTAAATCACGAGTTGTTGCAGAAGTATTAGCAACTCGCTCTTTTTCTTTAAGGATCCCTTGAACTTCATACATAGTATAAGGAGGTCCTTTTCGAGAAGGAATTTTTCATTGTTTTTTAGTGGA
This sequence comes from Capsicum annuum, assembly GCF_002878395.1. NCBI lineage: Eukaryota > Viridiplantae > Streptophyta > Magnoliopsida > Solanales > Solanaceae > Capsicum > Capsicum annuum. The sequence goes on from NW_025857099.1 coordinate 1,305, forward strand.
ATTAGTAGAGAATTTTTGCATCTTTTCTATTATTTGAGATCTTATCTCATGATCTTTGATAATCTTCAAAAGTTATGCAAATCAATCATTTTCAAGGATATTAATATTTAGATCCTTAAGTTGAGAGTAAATATTATTAAAAAAACTCATCATTGTCACCCTTGTTATCGTAAGGTTTCCCTAATTGACAAGGTATACAATCATTTTTAAAGAACATATAATTCTCATTATGGAGTACTCTTAAATCCTCATCTGTAGAGGAATCCTCATTATCACCTTGATCCAGCTTGAATTTTCTGGAGAAGAATTTAGTAAAATTTTGCACAAAGATTGTTTTATCTCCTCAACTATGTCAAGATTTTTAATCTTATCCATGACTTTACTATCTTTGGCAGAATAACCTACTCTACCACATCGATAACAAGAATTAGGCTTGTTGGATTTAGTATAATCTTTTTTGCTTTAATATTTTTGTTTCTTCTTGACCATTTCTCAATTCTCCTATTTTTTATCATAAATTTCTTTTCTCTTTTTGTGCCTATAAGGCTCTCTAGAATTCTTAGGATTGTCAATGGTAAATTGTTCACAAAATTTGCCTAATTGTCGTCTTTCATTAACACGATGTCTTTTAAGCTGTTTAATCAACCTGATCTTACTACATAAGGATATCCCTTCTTGGGTGCAAATATTAATAAACTTTTTATAGGTATAATCATCATAATCGCTGATCCTTTAAGTGCCTTTTTAACTCTTAACACAGAGAGGGTTGGTAATCCGTCTGTGAATTTAGACTTTTAACAAGAACTATTGTATTTTGGTAATTTAATTACTCTAGATAAAATTACATCCTTATGCCTAATAACGCTCAAACTACATCTCTCTAATGAGATTATAAGCGATCGTTGTCAATATATTTACCCAACTTTTGGAGTCGGGGTTGAATCCACAGGAAACAATGTGAGTGACGATTAAACTAATTTGAAACTATAGTTACAAGTTGAATTCAAATAGATGATACGAAAAGATAAAATAGGGGTTATGGAGATTAGACAATAAATGTTGGTCACTTTAGTTTCAGTGTTTGTAATCAAGAGTTTATGGAAAACCATAATTACGTTCACTATGGGTTTTAGTACTTGACAGATGCTAACAGTGATTCAAGATTCTCACAGTAGGTAGGACAACAGATTAACTTTATCGAAGTTATGACTAAATGTCTCTTGACCAACTTAAGCATTTAATTAACTAATCCTCTCAGACTTAGGAAATTTATATTCACTGACAAAACTTTACCTCAGGTTAATCAACCTTGTTACAACGTCAATTATTAAATGGAAGTTTTTTTTAGTGCTTCCAAGTCCCGATTGATAGTTCACTTCCAACTATAATTGATTTCTTATCTCAAGAAAATCAAAGCAGGTGTTATCTATTGTTTGCATCCCATAGACGATAATTAAAACCTCGAAATTATCAAGGAGTCCTATTACCTTTCGAATCTTGAACACTTAGCATCTTATCAAGACTTAACCCATAGATCCCATATTTTGGGTTAAAGGGGTTTAACCACTCATAATGTAATAATCGATACAACAAGTTGAATTCATAATTTGAAAGATGAACTTACGGCAAGATGAATAGCAATGAGTGTTTCTCAGATTAGATCAAAGTAGAAATCCCAAAATATTGATAAAAATCTCTTCAAAGTTAATTCTTTTTCAAGCCAAGAAACTAGAGAGAATAATAACAAAATACATGTCTCCAACTTAGGTTCGGAACCCCTTAGAAAACCCTAAACAAGACTTTAAATAGTTTAGCCTAAATAAGGAAACAAAATCACAGAGTTTAATAATTCCTCGAATTAGGTGA
>NW_025857100.1:0-4926 GCF_002878395.1 Capsicum annuum
AAGCATGAATTGTAGATTTAACCTTATTGGACTAGTGTGGTAGTCTTGAAATCGTAATTCGGGTAGAGTAAACTTGAGTACCCTTGTCTCTAGTCGAAGCTCCTATCTTGAGCTCGAATATGGGTTACTTGACATTAATAAGTTGAACTAGATACCATAGCCTAGTGTGGAGCATAGTCTGCCTAAGTATGGAAATTGAGATTTGGAAGTGGGATTGTTTGGCCCACTTGGGACAAAACTCGTGTTAGCCTTGTGGTCTTAGTTGCGGATGTTATACACAGATGAGGCTAATAAACCTTAGTATAAGGTTACTTCATGACTTGGTAACTTGCATTGATGTTCCCTGGATTGTGTCTTTTGAGCTATGGCTATGATGCTTGAAGTGATATTAGGCATTTAGAAATGATATCCCTCTTAGATACGTTATATGGCCTATAGAGATGCTATTTTCTCTTAGACTAGTTGTGTGGCCTATAAAGATACTATTTCCTCTAAGACTTGTTGTGTGGCCTATAGAGATGTGATTTCCTCTTAGACTTGTTGTATGTCCTATTGAGATGCTATTTACTCTTAGACTTGTTGTGTGGCCTATAGAGATGCTATTTCCTCTTAGACTTAATGATTGGCCTATAGATATGCTATTTCCTCTTAGATATGATTGTTGTGCCTATAGAGATTCTTTCTCTTTTTCTTGGTTATGATTATCGGGCCTATATCGGAAACAGCCTCTCTACCTCCCTAGAGGTAGTGGTATGGACAGCGTACATTCTACCCTCCCTATACCCCACTATGTGGGAATATACTGGGTTTGTTGTTGTTGTTGTTGTTAATTATCGGGCCTATAAAGATGATATACCTCTTAGATATGACAATTGCCCTAGAGAGGTGATATACCTCATAGTCATCAGGCATGTTTATTGATATTACACCCCCTAGATGTGATATGCCTCCTATATAATAGATGATTACATGCTTATTGATATTATACCTCTTATATGCGAGATGCCTCCTATATGTGAGATGACTAGATTTATGTTGCAGCTTATAAATATGATTAATGATACGAGCTCCAGATACATATATAGGTATAAGGCCATGATTTTCATGTTGTGATTATTTTGGATATATTATTAGGCCATGGGTTGTGTTATGATAATGATTGGATATTTGAGAAGTGTTTATTATTGTAAATTATACAATTACAATTTATGGATTCATATACATGTTTTATATACACATCTCTCCAGTATGGGATAGAGAAAGATACAGTATGTTGCTTACAACTTTATTGATGAGATACTATTGATGGCATGCATAGACTTGGAACATTCATGATTATTATATCGGTAACTTATGTGATTATACAAGAAATATGATTTTATGATTGTTCTGCTTTATTAAGGGTTAAGCTATGTGGTAGTTGGTTGTCTATTAGGAGACTATAGCACATGATGGCTAGAAATTAAATATATTAGTTAATGAATCTTGCTTAGTTGAAATATGGTAGTTAGAGATGGTTGAAACGTGGCTAATGATGATGTCGGGTTTAGAATAGGCAAAGATTGGTGATATTGATGACTAATTTTATAATGTCTATTAGTTTTCAAATGAGGAGTTGTGTATTGACGAGGCTAGATAATAAGTGATGTTGGTAATAAGAGGTGACTAGTTAAAAATGATGAATAGCTGCTAAATGGTTGATTCATGAATAGTTAAACGAGTATTAGTTGGTTAAAGATGGTTAGTTAATGAATGATATCAGTTAATAGAGATGGTTAGATGATAAGTGGTTATGTGTGGTCTAACAATGGTTAACGATTTTATGATGATTAGTTAATAATATGGAATATTGGATAAATGGCAATTATGGTCTAGTTATGAACCTTGGCTAGATATTAGATGTTGTCTATCTAATAAAAATGGTTAGTTGTGATCCCTTGAATAACGTTAATGTTTAGGCTAATAACTAGAGGTTATGTGATGACTAGCTAACTAGTGATTTTGTTATAAATAGCGTTGGTGAGCTAATGACGAGTAGTTGAGAAGTATTGACTAGATAGATACTTTATAGTAATATGATTATGTTCACGAGTTTATTATTATATGCTATTTCGTAATATTATTGTGATGATACTAATACACGAAAAGGCCGAAGGATACTATTGTGATGATACTGATACCCGGCAAGGCTAGAGGATACTATTGTGATGATATTGATACCCGACAAGGCTGGAGGATTCTATTGTGATTATACTAATACCCGGCAAGGCCGGAGGATACTATTATGATGATACTGATACCCGATAAGACCGGAGGATACTATTGTAATGATATTGATACCCGACAAGGTTGGAGAATACTATTGTGATGATATTGATACTCGGCAAGACCAGAAATTGATTACGATGATGATGGTCACTATGATGACATTTAGAATGAGTGGTGATATTGATTGTGTACCTTGCATTTATTCCTGCATGCGCTTCACCTATCACCAGTATGTACCTATGTCTATCAGCCGGCATGAGACGGTTGCATAAATATGGGTGAAGAATATGCCTTGTGTTGTTATATGCTGATTGAACCTTTTAAGTCTGGGCCAGTAGGGGTACGCATAGGATCAGTTAGGTATATAGTTATCCGGAGTAGCTGGTCATTTGAGTTGTTATTGATATTGTTATTATCATTGTTGTGATCATTATTATGACTAGCTTATGGAAGATTGGCCATTGATTTTGTATCGGGATTTGAGGTATGTTTTCAGCCTCTTTTATCTTATGATTATATTGTTATGCACGATTATATCATGTCTAGCCATGTGAATTACAAACCTTGAGCATGATAGCATTAAATCCTGATAGTATTATAATGAGGTCTTAGAATGAGAATATGCTGATCTAGATTATGCTTTAAGAAGACCTCATGGTTAGATCAATATATATATAGCTATATGAAGCTATGACACCGCTGTATATCCATCCCTTCGTTTGTTTATATTGTATATTCGTTTCTTGACCTTGTATATTGCCATATATCTTTTTTTCTCTCTTTGTTAGTATATTGACCTGGGATATATGGTATAGTATGGATATATATTGAATGTAGTTGGAATAGGATTGTTCACCCTGATACTTTTTTTATCTATTTTTGTTAGACTCTTGGACTTAAATAGGATAGTTGTCCCTTATTATTCTCGTTGACTTGCTATATGAGCTTTGGACTCTTGGGTGTAGTTTTAATTCTGTTTATATGTTATATATATCTACTTTATCTTTGGAGCTCAGTTGGCAGTTGCCTACTGAGTACCATTCGTTTAGTACTCATACTACACTTCTGCAGCCTACAGATCATAGTATGGGTTCTTGCCATTGACGTGTGACTCATGCGGAGTAGCCATGGTTCAGAGACTTAGTGAGCTCCTGATGTATGAAGTATTACTCATCTCTCTCTTATATATTAGACTAGTCTCTATATTGTATGCGGAGATAAGTTGTATCCATGTAATTCTCTCGATAGTTCACTTTTGTACTCTTATTATATTTAGAATCCCTTGTACTGATACCACCAGTTTTTGCGATTATATTATGTATTGATCTTTATGTCATTTATTCTGCATTTTTTTCTTATACCATTGAGTAGTCCGTTACTTGCCATTCTGAACTACGGGTTGGTTGCCTACTGGTGGGTTATTGTAGGCATCATGACCAGAGAAATTGGGTCGTGACATAATGCTTGCTCAATATTAAAAATGGTCATCGTGGACACACTATTGCAATTGTAATGTGAACCAAACTGAGACTCTCACGAATGCGCGCATAGAGATCACAAACGCGATAAAGAAAAGAAATCGATCCAAATCCATTAGCCATCTCGATCGTGATGAACCCGCCATGTGACCGTGATGCCCTAGCCAATTGTTCTTCAAAATGAGGAAGGAGGGGGTTATAAAGACGAAAAAGGGACTTATGCACCAGAAAATAAGTACTCTAAATAAAAAACTCTTCGAATGAACCCTCTAAATTTTTTTGGGACCCTACAAAACAATGCTTTTAGGCTAATTTCGACGTTTCGGGCTCAACGGCAATGTCCGACTTTTGAAAAAGGATTGTACCCCAGAACTCCTTTAGGTCAAGTTGGACATTTTTCTCAAATAGAGGTTTGAAATGAAAAATAGTGATTTTGAACCTGAACCGATGCTACTATTAATCCAAAATTGACATTTCGGATTTAATGGCGCTGTCCAAATCTCCATCCGATACTCGAATCACGAAATATTTACCAAAGTTAAACTTATGTTTTAAGAATGTTCAAAATCATAATTTCATATAAAATACTTCTGAATGAATCGCGGACGATGCCAACCATCCCTACAACTCATAAATGAGATAGAGCAACCATGGAGAAGGACAAAATGATCAAAACACAGAAAATTCTAAAAACCAATATGATGGTTAATACAAGTAAACTCCTAAATCATCTTATAATGCACTGGCACTAAAAAAGCGTGAAATTATAACTCGATTATACAATACTCAAAACTAGACTCAAGAATTGTAAAACATAGTCATATGGAATATGTTCTTCAATTTGGTTGTCGTACTGACAACACTTAGATATCTAGGAAGATCTCTAAGATATTGTTATATCTAGGAAGATCTCTAAGATATTGTTCTTGCTTATTTTCTCGTGTTCTACCTTTTTTACTCTCAATATAAGTGCATGAATCTCATTTGGAAAATCCTTGGAATCACTACCAAAAAAAAAAGGCAAAAACCGACCACAAATTGTGGTCGGAAAAAACCGACCACTAGCGGTCGGATTTTATTTTAAAAAAAAAAATTTTTTTTTTTTAAAGCGACCACAAGTGGTAGCTTTTTTATTTTAAAAAATCAAAATAATTATTAAAATAATTTTAGTATTAATTAT
>NW_025857101.1:0-2807 GCF_002878395.1 Capsicum annuum
TTACAATATTTAAAAGCACTCTTATGTCTGGGAACTGCTCCAACCAGCTGAACATATAAAGAACTATGATCACTCACTCCCTCATGAAGGACATGAGCTCTAAAATCTGGCATCTCATCTATCCATGCTCCACTTAAGTGACCAATCTATTACTAAGAATACTCTACTAGTCTTCCCTTATCATTCCATGTATATACACTGCCTCTTTTCTCTGTTTTTGCAAGATCACAGATATCCACATATTATTAGAAGTCAACCACTTCAGGCAGGGTCATAGGCGGACATCCCACGCTATCATCACTATGCAAAACTGAGTTGAGATCTCCAAGCATAAGCCTAGTACTATTTATCCTAGTTTTACGTAAGTGAGATACTCCCATAGTTCCTTCCTCTCCTCCCTTCCATTATAAGCATACACAAAAGTAATATTAATATTCCTTCTACAAATAGATCTGCTCCACTAAGCATGTTATTGCTCGAGCAATTTCACTACATGCTCTAACTGTACGTACATATATTATCCATCCATATCACCCATATTCTCTCATTCTAATAAACATCATGATTGATATGGTGCTTCTACCCTTCAAACATTGTGTTAGTTATATTTCTTATTTTATTTCTGTTTTGCCCTCAGAAGACCAATAAAATTAACACCAAGCTGATTGTAGAGGAAGAGAGCTTTCTTTTACTTTGAGAGGCCATTTAGGCCTTTTATATTCCAACACAAGAGTTAACCATGAGCCACAGGCTCATGTCTTATGTTATCCTCATCCCCCACTACTATTCCATCACCCTATTATTTCCACCACCACTTGTATCTAATGTGATACATGCATTTACAGTAGGAATTATGTCTTCGCTCAGTGTTCCAATCTACTCTGCAACTTTAAATACATTTACCTGCCTATTCGTCAGTAATTTTCTTCCTCTACCAAGATTGAAAATTTGGTTTCTGTGTGGATACCTCCTTCATTGATCATGTTTTTTAGCCTTCTGTGGCACTTTCTCATTTCTCATCCCTTGATCCATTGTCACTGGATTCAATTTTCTATATTTCTCTCTATGATGCCCATATTTCTTATAATGCTCATAGATTGAAGGCTTCCTATCATAGGTAATCTTTTGAGTGAGCATTGTGCCCTTCTCATTTCAAAATAACACTTCTTCTGGTAGCACCTTTGCTACCTGTACTTCCACCAACAACCTTGCAAACCTCAGACCAAGCATTTTTTCGTATGCTTATCTACCATTACTGACTTCCCCACTAAAATTCCAATCTTACTCAACCCATGAGCACTCCAGTATTTGAAATCCAAGCCTGGAAGCTTGATCCAGTTTGGAACTATGAGAAATTCCTTTTCCAAAAACTCCATATCAGGCATCCATTCTTTGATAAAAAGCGGCTTATTATCAAAGTGATAAATGACTCCTTGCAATACATCAATTTTCCATCTTTATTATCAAATTGAACCAGTGCGATACCATTTTTCACCATCGCAATTTTGTTAATACCCTATTATCCCCAGATACGCTGGATAAACCCATTCAACACTACAAATGATGGGTGAGTACTGAGAACATAGCACACGATCGCTGTCAAGACTAAAGCCAAGCAATGAAGACCCAAGAGAGTCCCTAAGCATAACCATTATAACAGTGTAGAAATTTGGATCCAAAGATATAAAATTCAACCTAAATAAAAGTTGTGAAACAAAATCTGGAATTAAGACATGATACAACCTCTTGCATCAGTCTACGGAGCCTCTAACATATGAATAAAAAACTTAAGTCGGGACATGGCCCATAATTCCATAAAACTAAAAGTCAATGTCTAGTCATGAAGATCATATTGCCTACCAAAAGATGGAGGGATCAACACTTGTTGGAGATACCTCGAGGAATCCTAAGGCTGCTGACGAGTCCAAATTGTATAAGATTTTGTTGCTAGTACTTTGTCAAATTCTAATATAGTTAAGATATCATCTCATAAAAATCTATGCTACAAACTTATGGTATTTTGACTACTATTTGAGAATCAAATTGATGAAAAGAGAGTAATTTAAGTTTGAAAATAAAGTATATAAAGAAATTATGCTTAAAAAATTATTTTGGAAAGGAAGTTGGATTGTTGAATTTACTTGGTATGTTTATTATAATAAAATTATTATTTTAGTAATTTCTACAATATTGTAGAATAATTTTCTAGACTTGATTTATGTGTTTATGAGGAATAAAGACCCCTTGTGAGTAATCTTTCAATTAATAATTACTTGAGATAAGAAATAAGATAAAGACCCTCAAATCAACAATCTTATTTCAATCAATCCCTGTGAGGATACGAATTAAGATAAATAAGATAGAGATTATTTAAATCTAAGAAATAGATCGAAATAATCCTTCCGTAAGGATAAGGATCAAAAGAAGCAATTTCAAAGATTTGAAATAACAAGTGACTAAAAATTATTATTACTTATATTTTATGAAAAACTTAAAGTATATTTAGTTTTCTTCCTTGTGGAAAGTACAAGTTAATATAACTATAAGGTAAAATGGTTCAGTGGACCCTTTTACTATGTCCGTTTTATAATGTGGATACTGCTACTTACATGTTTGTTATCTACACCCTTGAACCCATTAAAAAATAATATTTTAAACTCTTTGATCGTTGACCGGACTTATGTGGCATTAAAATGACTGACTAGGACGAGGCGCGTGCAAGCACGTGCCAAGGTGCGAGTGGGATCAATTTTTCGTCAACTTTATATTAAAATAATTAAAAAATAATATTAAAATTAAAAAAATTA
>NW_025857102.1:0-2454 GCF_002878395.1 Capsicum annuum
TTTTTTTTTTGTAGAGACTCGAAAAACTTACTTGTGGTTTACTATTACATCAAGAGCAGTTATAATAGTAACAATAATTATTATTGTTGTTACAATTCCCCTTCTACTGCATCGTGATACTTATCGAATTTTAGCTCGATGCTAACTCTATATTTCATATTGCCCCAACAAATTACTTTATAAAATACAACAACAAACCCAGTTTATTCCCACATACTTTATAAAATGGGAAATGAAAATATTTGATTCGATGGATTGGAATATGGAAAGATTGGTGCTTGAGAAAAAATGGGATTGGAATATGAGTGTCCACAAGTTGCATAAAAGCTTAGAAACAAAGATTAGTTTGAAGGCAGTTCAGAGGCAAGGGATCTAACAAGTGAAACAAAACTTAGATTCAAAAATATGTAACCCTTGAATCTAGGTTTAGACGATTCAAACAGTTGTACATTTGAATTTACTTTACAAGAAGTTATGATTTTACCTTAAGACGACAGAGGAACAACGAATAACCAGAAACTGTGAGGGTCTTGAAGTGGTGCCACCTATGCCCCAACCCCACGACCGTCACCTAGGTTTGTCCCACTTTACAAACTAATTGATGTCACGGGCTATTAGCCACAATTCTTCAACCAAGTCCCTGCCTATGTTTTAGAAATGCTCACTGATATGAAGCCGTGCCACTTGTGGAAGTCGATTGCAGGCTACACAATTTTGCATTTGCAGCAGTTGCAACACATCTGGTCTTTTGACCTGAAGACCTTACAGATCAATACATCTTACGCTGCTAACAATCGAGATCATAATTCACATCTCGCAGGCAATCCAAGTTCCATGGTGGTCCAGAAAAGAAAACTTGGGAGTACAGCTGATATTACTCTTCCATCTCGCACAGCTTATATTACTCTTCCATCTTCCTTTCCACATTAAAGTCGTTTTGAATTCCCTCACTATCAACTTTTTGGTCCTTCCCATCAGCCTCTCCATTTGAATGGCTCGCAACTAACATCTCTGTATCATCATTTGGAACATTTATGGACCCGGTTGATGTGCTCAGTCCACCACTATCAACTCTTTGGTCCTCACCATCAACCTCTCCATTTGAATGGCCTGCAACTGACATCTCCCCGTCATCAGGTGGAACCTTTGTGGACTCCATTGACTCTGAAGGCCCAGTGTCTTGTGCGCCATCTTCCATAGCAGTCTTATCAGTATCCATACTATGGGATGCGGAAATCGCATTCTGCTCAACAATTTCCTGGGGAGCAGCTTCTGGGTGAGTTGAATACTCAATATGGCTCAGCATCCGTGCCTGTACAGAAGATACAGGAACAAGTCGAACACCAAATTATGAAAAAAGTAAATACCATGATAATAAGTTTGTGCATACACTTGTTTAGATTTCAAAGCAGGGTACTGCTTGAACCCTGCTGTGAAAAGCGATATATGCATAAAGCTGTAAATTGAGAAGTAATTCGGGAAACATCAAGAATTGAAGGTGTCAGGGTGTAGAGTTGAGCAGAAGACATTAAAGACAGAAAAATAATGTCTTTGACAACACAATCAAGAGATGACGAACAGATCCTTAACATTTACAGCACTGCAACCATTTCATGTTAACAGGGGCTACACCATCATATTCCATCTTTTACCAGTGTCCCCATTTATCAACGACAAAGGAATCAAACTACAATTCACAAGACTGAGCTATCAAATTTTTTCTTCCAAAATCTGTCATCCAAATAAATTATCATCCATATATTGCAGTCAGAGAGAATATACCTGATAGACCTGATGCATCTTGAAATTCACAATACCCTGCATTTCCTCAGGTCCACTAACAAGACTGACTGGTCCAGTTTCTCCAACGGGGCGATATGTCAAGGATGTGGCCTCCTCAACATTGAGGGCGAGGCAATCAGGTCTCTCTAAAAGTAATCGAAATGTTGGTTGAAGTTCATAACATTGTTCAAAAAGAGAACGTCGACAAAAAACATAAAGACCCAGACGAGCACGGGACATTGCAACTATCAATCTTCTAACATCACGGAGGTGGCCAACAAAGCGCGTACGGACTAGAGACAATAAGATATAATCATTCTGCTGACCTTGAAATTTATCAACTGTCGCAACCTGTCCCAAAAAATTAACAAATATACTCGGAGTGAGAAACTATTAGGCATTTATTAACAACTTCCCATTGTTTATTTTGGTGACCACTTGAAATGATAGAGGAAAGCATTCATTCCAAAATACAGACACATTACATTATTTACGACTTTTGAGGTAGTACTCGACCTCAACAGTCATGTTTCACCACAACCTCCTCTTCTCCCAAAATCTTTCCCCTCTCCTCTCCCACCGCCTCTTTTCCGAAGAAAGATGCCAAAGAGAGAACAACAACAACAACAACAACAAACCCAGTGTATTCCCACCTAGTGGGGTCTGGGGGGG
>NW_025857103.1:0-3562 GCF_002878395.1 Capsicum annuum
ATTCATGAACGGGTTCTATCCATTGTTGAAAAAACAGCAGTAACAGTGTATTCAGATGACAAATTCAACTAAAAATCATAATTTACTTACCAAAGTCACCTATGAAGTAATGTCAAAGTGCAAAGTGATGTACAAAATAAAATTTCACCTAAAAAATTGATCAAGTAAAGTAGCAGCAGTAGCGGTAAAAACAACAATGGCCGATAAAAAGATAATGATAATGAAGTAGAAGATGATGATAATGAAGCAAAAGATGAATAAAACAGCAGCAACAATGAACAACAAAAATCGCAAAGAGAGAAAACAACAACGGATGAGAAGAAGAGAGAGAAACGCACATATTTTCCTCTGTTTCTCGTTATATCAACTAACATTTGAATCAAAGCGTAAATTTTAAAACTTGTAGATTATTTTCAAATTTCTTCAACTTTCTTAATCCATAATAAAATAATTCTCACATCCACTCAATTATTAAAACTTGAGCCACCTGCACCTCATTTTCAAACTCTCTTGTCACTTTTAGCTCAAAGCACCACTTAACTACATCCTACTTAAATTTCCAAATTATACCTGAACTCTGGCAAAACTACATAACAACGAACATAAGTAAAGGGCAATTTAGATTTGCAAGTAGTACCTAATGACCCCAGTCAAATGTTGTCTGGCAAAATATCTGCAATCTGACCTCGCACCATCAACTCATAAGGATACAATACTCAAAGAAGATAATCAAAAAAAACAAGGAAGCTTTTCCACATGAAAATCTGACAATGTCGAAAGCTATCAAGATTTTGTTCATATCTTTGCATGTCAAGAGAGATTTCATTTGCACAAGAAATAAACATCTCTATGACAGGAAACCATTCTTCTCCTGTATTGCAGATATTTAGACTGTCAAGAAGAAAATTTTAATCACTAGTTTATCTAGTGAAGAGCTTGAATCCAATGCTGAAAGACACAAGCGTACGGAGGTAACCTATACAATGATAGGGAAAGATGTATCTATGGAGAATTTTAACCCCAAAAAAAAAAAATTCCTTTAGAATTCACACTTCCATATCTACAGCAAGACTTCTGAAAACCGTAACAAACTTCAGCACAACCATCTTTAACTGCCTGGACCTGAATCTGATAAACCAGATGATGAAGCAACTGTAGCAGGTTCGCCTATCACCGTCTTCAATTTCTGAGATGAGCTTTCGCCCGAGATCCCCAAGTCCGACACATCACCAATGTCAAGAGTGTCTGGAAGCTGTTCAGAATAATCACCTGAGTAGATCTTTAAAAACAAAAGAGAACCACCTTCATCAGATCCAGAGAGTTAAAGCACAAAACTCAATTTTATTTTTGGCACCTATGGAATATCCAATAGATGGAAACTAAAGGAATGCAACCTTGAAAAATGTCACCTTTTCCACCTACAGACTTGCGTAATAAATTAGTTACTGTTTCAAAATTGCTTTAAAGAAATAAAAGCATCCCTTGCCACTAAACTAGACATTATTTTCCTTCACAGCTGCACTAAGATAACAGGAAAGATATGGTCCTCCTTGCATTAATGCCCCACAGTTTAATAGCTGTATCAAGGATGCGGCTAAAAGAGCACATACTCTCCTAACTACGGGATATCCGCATTAAAAACTACAAACTTAAGTTACCTTCTCTTCACAAAAAAAAACATAAACTTACTCGTGTCGGGGGGGTGTTACACATTTCACATGCTTCACTCTTTTGCAACCAAATAGGAAAAAAAGAAAACCAAATAAAAGACACATACACACACAGAGATGGAGAGAGGCGATGTCAGAACCATTGGTGATATTGTAAAGGGTGCACTTATTGGCACCAACTTTGCAGCAGGTAGAGATTCCGTATTCCCACTAGTATCTAAGACAATAAACTCGCCACATAAGCTAAAACTATAAGATAAAACAATATATTACAATCCCGTACTTTCTTTGGCCAGTAATAGTTCCTATTAAGAAAATAGACCTTGGGCCTAAAACTCATCCCAAAAGCTAGCTCATGAGATGACTTTGCCCAAACACCGTATAAGGAGACAACAAACTGTTCTCAGAACCAATAATGGTCACTTTAACATCCCCTCCTTCCCAGGCCTGGACAGCTAGATCATGGACAACATAATATGGGGCCCAACATTGGGTAAATCAAGAATGAGGATAGCTCTAGCTCAAATGTCATGCTATGAAAATGGATCTTGAGCCTAACTCAGCTAGCTCACAATTTGAGGATTATCCAAGACCCCACAAGGAGAACAACCTATTCCCTAGTCAATGTGGAACAGTTTGACAGTTCAATAGAATCCAGAAATGCTAATTAGGAGGATTTAATGTACCAAAGGAGCTATTTTCCCTCTTTCCACAAAGTGGTATCAAAGAGGGATCATGAGAAAGACAAATTCAGTAATATTAGCAGCAATTTCCATCCATATGTAGATCATGGGGTCTATAATGTGATGAAGCAAAGCATTATGTAGGGAAGGAGAGTTGAGTGAAAATTATTTACGATAACATTAGTTATTTCAACAACACAAAGCTTCTCTAAGTTTCTCAAATTATGTTCCACTTTTTAAAGGCTGCCCAATATTGATGCTGAATGTCGTTAACAATTTATTGGCAAGATGCAGCAGTCATGATGAAGGCATGCAGAAGTCTAAGTGTGCTAGACAGATCAAGGTATGCATTAGTAGTGAAACTAAATTAGGACGAGAACAAACTTCAAAAAGAGAAAATTCACCTCAAGCTGATTCAGCATGTCAACAGCAGCATCAAGGTCACATTTGTTTGCTAAATAAACCTCAGACAGCGATTCATCTGACATTCCAGGAAATGTCATCTGAAGATAAGCCAAATCCATGTAAGATTCCTCACCCAGAACTTGTTTACCCATAGATCCTACTGGACTATGTGATCGCGAGCCATAAGCCGAATGGCCTTTCAGTTTATACTGATCAGCACTTTGGGGAGTCAGGTGTTGATTTCGTGCAGCTGTCACACCAGATGCCAACCAAACAGCCTCACTTCCACTCTTGAACTCTTTTGGAGATCTAGCTTCTTTGTTTCCATCAGGTGCCCCTCTTTTCGAAATAGGCACATATGATTCTGCATACGGATTCAAAGTTGATGTTCCGGTCTTCATTGGTGCTGGGCATATAGAGTTCACTGTTGAGAAAAAGTTAGAACAGTCAACCATAGTAAGAGTAACACATGTCCCAAACATATTGTGCAAACTAAATATTAACTTTTTACTCATAAGGATATCAGCTGATCCGGGCTGATGGAGGCTATTATTCTGTTAGGAACAAGCTAATTCACTCATTAAGACATCTAAAACTAAACAAATGAATAGAGTACTAGAAAATTGGAAGTAATCTTAAGCAAAGTTGAAGTGAACACAACAACAACAACAACAACAAACCCAGTGTATTCCCACCTAGTGGGGTCGGGGGGGTAAGATGTACGCAGTCCATACCTCTACCTCTGAAGAAGTAGAAAGGCTGTTTCCGATAGACCCCCGGCTCAAGGCACGAGATACCACACAA
>NW_025857104.1:0-2752 GCF_002878395.1 Capsicum annuum
ATAACAAAATTAATATAATAAAATATTTGTGAAGAAAATTAAATGAGGTCATATTAAGATGTCATGTTAATTTAAAACATCAAAAACTAATTTATCATTGTATATAAATTTAATTTTTATTAAATATTATTAATTTTTTAATACCTAAATAACTTATAATAATTAATTAGGGGTGATATAGTAAAATTTTGGTTGAAGCAGCTGAAGCAGACATATCATAAATGTTTATTTTTTTGTTTTTTAATTAAATATTATTAATTTTATTATGTATAAATATCTTACAATAATTAATTACGGGTAATATAGTAAAATCACGGAGCAAACATACTTGTGAATTATTTTTTGAATGAGTCTCATAAAAGATGTCCTATTAATTTAAAACATCAAGAATTAATTTATCATTTATATCTATTTTATTATTTGTTAAATATTATTAATTTTTTAATACTTAGATGACATATAATAATTAATTAGAGGTGATATAATAAACTATGATTGAAGCAGCTGAAATAGACACGTCATAAATGTCTATTTCACCCTTTTTAATTAAATATTATTAATTTTCTTATACAAAAATGACTTAAAATAATTAATTAGGGATAATATAGTAAAATCACAGAGTAGGTGAAGAAGCAGACATGTTGACGAAGAGCTGCCTGCTTCTTCACACTTATTAATAGTAGTAATTCTCTATTGTTGTCTTCTATTACTTTTAGCATTATTTTAGATTAATTAAGTTTAGTACTTTTTTTTATAACATGTTGTCAGTACGAGACTCTACCATCTTGAGTAAATACTGATAAAAAATGTAAGCATTTATTTTTCTTAAAATAATATCAAATATATCTAAACATGAATTTATAGCCCTAGATATATCAAACAAAATCTACTCATCTTGGACACTTGATGTGGAAATCCATTTGGATGCAATAGGTCTAGCAGACACCATCAATGATAAAAATTAGCCATCCAACCAAGACCGCGCTAAAGTCATGATATTTCTCCCTTATCATTTCGATGGGGGCTTGAAATAAAATATCTCACTACTAAGGATCCACTCATAATATGGAATAATTTAAAAGATAGATATGACTACCTGAAAATGGTCGTTCTTTTATAAGTACATTATGAATGAACCCATTTAAGATTACAAGATATTAAAGATATAATCGTGTATAGTTCAATCATGTTTTGAATTAAACCACGATTAAATTTATGTGGAGAAAATATCACAGATCATGATATGCTAGAGAAAATATTTCCCACCTTTCCTACCCATGTATGCTTCTACAACAATAACGAGAAACGAGATTTAAAAAGTATTCTAAATTAATTTTGCATCTACTTATTGTTGAACAATATAATGATCTTTTGATAAGAAATCATGAAAGTCGACCTCTTGGTACTGCTCCATTCCCTGAAGTAAATGCTGTAACTTTTCGCTAAGCTAGGTGTGAAAAAGGTCCCGACCACAATTGTGGTCATAGCCATGGTCGATAAAGAAATTTCAACTGTGGCAATTATCCTGCACTGAATAATAACCTTCCTTACCAGTAGTGTAAGAAGAAGGGTGAAAAATCTGAAGAGGTGTAAAAGAAAAAATACAAAAAATAAATGCTATCGATATGGAGAAAAAAACACTAATCACGTACCTATCGTAGGTCAAGGCACCTGGTTGATCTCTATCAGGCATCCCTCAAGAAGGTAGATAATAATGCAGAATCAAACATTATCTCTGAGGATATTATTGATCCTATGCATTTAGATGTTGCAGATTTTTTGAATTCCCTGAAGGAAATATAAATGTCCTTGGCGGTGATAGATATGTAATAATCTAAGTATTTTACTTTTCCGCTGGTTGTATTGGTTTATATTCCTATTCGTAGTGCTTCTCTAGTCTTGTAAATCAATAAAATTTGTATAATATGGTGTTTGCTAGTAATACTATAATGTATACATTGTTTGTATTTTCATCTTGAAGAATCTATGGATACTCCTTAAACTTTATTTGGATCAATGATTAGTCGCAAGGATATTTGTGTAATTGATAGTTGAATAAAAAACTTCATATTTAAAGATAAGAAATAATTTTTCTACTTGTTGAAGAAAAGAAAATGTTGCAATAATCTCAGGTAATTCAAAATTAATTGAAGGCTCCAAAAGAGCTACTATATTTCTGCCTAAGGGGATTAAATTTATTATAAAAGATGCATTGTTCTCTTTTAAATCCTTGAGAAACTTGTTAAATTTTAAAGATATCTGTCGAACTGAATATCATGTTGAGAAAATAAATAAAATGAATATTAAATATCCTGGTATTATAAAAAATGTCTCAGGCCAGAAATGTGTGGTGGAGAAATTGCCAACTTTATCTTATGGTTTATATATGCAAAAATTATTGTAGTCGAAGCACACTCTATCGTAATTCAGAAGTTTACCGATCTATATACGTTTGTACTCTGGCATGATCGAATAGGTCATCCTAGGTCAATAATGATGAGACGAATCAATAAAATTTAACTAGGCATCCGTTAAAGAACCTGAAGATTCTTGTAAGTGATTAATTTTCATATGCTTCTTGTTATCAAGATAAATTGATAACTAAGCCGTCTCTACTGAAAGTTAGTATCGAATTCCCTTTTTTTTTCTAGAACGTATACATGGGGATATATGTGGACCTATTCACCCAACAGTAGGTCATTCAGATATTTTATTGTCCTAATAGACACATCTTCAATATGATTTCATGTGT
>NW_025857105.1:0-2962 GCF_002878395.1 Capsicum annuum
TGGAACCTTTTTCCAGCTGGTCCAGTAGCCGTTGAAGTGACGAGTAATGCACGTTCGCGCTTTTTTTCCAGCTCCACCATCCGTCCTAAACCTACAACAGAACATCGAACATTAATTTCATAGAGCATAATAATATAGTAATGAAAAAATGAGTAACGCTATTATATTTATAAATCTTACCTTTTCCCAACCGGAACAAGATAAATCCTCCCAGAATCATCTTTGTCTCTTGGCTGCGTAATAAGTGATGGTGGATGCACTGGCGTGGGCGGATCTGAAGCACCAGATGGAGTGCCTCAAAGCCGAAGATCCTACAACCCAATAGATCCCGCAAAATCACTGTGCAAAGCTGCATGACTGCTGCAAAAGGGTATCGATGATGGTACATGTCTGGAGGGGCCAGCGACTGTACGATAGTACTGTGCTGGTGGTGGCACGGTCATAGGAGTAGAATAAAGTTGGTGCAGACCCATGTAGTGCCCCCCATGCATAGGAGTAGGTATCGAATCCTCTAACAACCTAGAATGTGAGGGTCGTACTGGCGTGTTAGTAAACTGACCCTCAGATATATGAATACCTTGTGGTCGTCTGTAAGGCGGAGGTTGTCTATTCTTTTTTGATTTTGTAGTATCAACTTTTCTCTTACCTCTATCATCTCTGTCTGACATCTAAATTATGTTAAGTTAACAAGTAGTTAGTTCCTACAAAATGAATGTATACGAAAAGATTCCAAGTATATAATTTCAAGTTACTAATTCACATTTCAAATCTCTCCAATAACACGATATATAGACAAATATATTGTTATTACTATATAAATAGTGGAAAAGTGGAAACAACAAAGTAAAATCGTATATTACATATCAATCTTAAATAAGAAGCATAAAGGTAAATATATCATACAAAGCATATCGACATCAACACATAATAAATACAACCTACACAACTAATCTTCATCTTCTGAAGACTCTCCACTAAACCATTCATCCTCTTCGGAGGGTTCCTCATCTCCTACCCACTCAGCCTCTTCCGCAATATTAAATTCTTCAAATATATTTTTCGGGTATTCAAACCATCCACTAATTCAACGTCTACTAGCTGGTGATTAATCTGAATTTCATTTTGATACGTAGTCTCCAGCACATTCTCAACTTTCACCCGGCCTATAGGCTTTGTTTTGATTATAGCCCACTAATCAGACTTATCATTGCGAAATGGATAAGGAGCATAATACACTTGTTTAGCATTTTGCGCTAAAACAAATGGATCGTAAATAAGATACAAGCTATTGTGCTTTACTTCAATGTGTTATGCTCCCTATGTTCTCTTGTTCCTCTTGTGCTTGGATCAAACTACTTAAATCGAAAGATGACAACTTTTTTTATTGGGAAACCAACGTACTCCAGTTCTAAGATCTCGTGTATAGTTCCAAAGTAATCAACATCATCATCACCTTTAACCCAAACACCAGTATTGTTTGTTTTCTTTGAACTGGAGTATTGTTCGGTGGAAAATTTAAATCCATTTACTTTGTATTGGGACATTGCATTAACTTCAACTGGACCTAAAGAAATATCTCTCAAGAGCTGATCGTATGCGGCTGCATTTGGTGAATGGTGTACCTAAAAATATTTTACATATATATATATATATATTTTAGTTGAGGAATGTGTAAATATTTAAACTTTGTAGAAATATTACACTTACGAACCTCATTTTTAAATCATGTTGCAAAGGATGCATACACTTGATTTTCGTGGAATTGAGTCTTAAATAAACTGAACATGCAACATGGGAAACACAATTAGTTTCTTTAAGGAAATGAGTAAACAAATAAGATATGTTAAAATTTTAATCTCCTTACTTCAGAAATGGCTTAATTTCCGGACAATTCAACATGACATACAATGTTGCTGATTTGTGCTCCATGGGAGTGAGCCGGCGAGGTATGATCTTTTTAGCCTTACAACCATATTGATTGAAAATTGATATAGGTTGCAAATGAGGCATTCACATCGTCCTGATGACGATTCGGTCGGTTTCTTGAACAAGCAACTTCATCAAGAAAGTAGTACGAACAAAATTGAGAAGTTTCTGTTGCAAGATATGCCCCAACTATAGAGTCTTTAACCCTATGTTTGTCTTTGGGGCCCCTTTTCAATTTTTCAATTGCCCTGTACAATCTTAAGGTTAAATGTATATTATATTTAAAAAAGATAGGTTCAAACACTTAACCATTTTCTAGTGACTAAGTCACTTACCAACTCACATTCAAAACACAAAAATCACCTTGAAAATCCCTATACTTAACCATTTTGAAGTGACCAAGTCACCTAACAAACCATATTAAAAACACTAAAATCCCCTTTAAGGTTCCAACACTTAACCATTTTCAAGTGACTAAGTCACTTAACAACTCACATTCAAAACACAAAATTCACCTTGAAAATCCCTATACTTAACCATTTTCTAGTGACCAAGTCACTAACCAACTCATATTCAAAACACAAAAACCACCTTGAAAATTTCTATACTTAACCATTTTGAAGTGACTAAGTCACCTAACAAACCATATTCAAAACACTAAAATCCCCTTTAAGGTTCCAACACTTAACCATTTTCAAGTGACTAAGTCACCTAATGAACCATATTCAAAACCCAAAAATCACCTACAAAGTTCCTAGACTTAACCATTTTTAAGTGACTAAGTCACCTAACAAACCATATTCAAAACCCAAAAATCACCTATAAAGTTTCTATACTTAAAAATTTTCAAGTGACTAAGTCACTTACCAACTCACATTCAAAACACAAAAATCACCTTGAAAATCCCTGTATTTAACCATTTTCAAGTGACTAAGTCACTTACCAACTCACATTAAAAACACAAAAATCACCTTGAAAATCCCTATACTTAACTATTTTGAAGCGACTAAGTCACCTAACAAACCATATTCAAAAC
>NW_025857106.1:0-1129 GCF_002878395.1 Capsicum annuum
CAATAGACAGTTTGCGGACATTACCAAAAGTAAAGTAAAGGGTAAAGAAAAATATATTAAGTTATATACACGGTCAGTATAATGAATTTTTTGCATGATATCTATAGGTAATCATCCTTAAACGTGGATTCGTATTTTTGAAAATAGGACACATTACCTGCTACACCAAGTAAAATTGACCTCATTTTTTTCTTAATCATAATGTGCTGGTTAATCAGTTACCAGCATATATTATCGGTAGGTTTGTAGATGTAGCAATAACCAGCCAGAGAAGCTTTAAATTGAAAAGCTCAAATTGGATGGAGAGGTTAGGATCTTGAGAAATTGTCAGTCCTATATCATCCTCTAAGACTTGATCCGACCTTCATGACACTACTCTGTTATGGTGTTTCACGGTACCTCTGAATTTGAATTATTTCTCTCTGGGTTCAAGTGCTGATGTATCAGCCTTTGCTGTGTTGTTTACATGACGTTTAGTAGTGGTGTTGGAGAATGGGTGTAGACTGAAGAATGTTTAGGTTCTAATTATCCTATGATCTGCGATTGTATTCAATGTAGTAAATCCTCATTGGTGACCGTAACATCAAGAATATGAGATAACTATGTGTTACACGTCTGTCAAACTATGTGGGAGGAATCAACATCAAGATTATTAGAAAGTACAAGAAATTGAGTTTCTCAAGGTGGTTTTATCAAGATATAGCTAGCTGTAGGAGCCTGCGTCTCTTGTAAGAACCTCAACACCGTCTTTTCATGGATTGGTTAATAGTGATCATAAAGCAAGAGTAGTTGATGGTGCTTTAGACAAGTAGCTTGTTTACTATCAGACGTAGTGATAGCTGGGTTAAGGAGGAGAACTGTTAGTTTAAGAAGAAGTGCTTCAAGCTATTTTGTATGTAAAAAATATAGTTAGACTGTTGGTGTAAGGGAAATCCTTTATCTAACATGACAAATATTTTTAGTTTCTAAATCTTTGATGGAGGACAAATGATTACTTTGTTACATCTTTCAGTACCCACTATCAAACAAAATTTTTGTTTGATAGTTATCAACTATTTATGTGTTTCACTAACTCGTGTAGGCAAACATATGTATCACTTAAAAATCTGAATTTTCATATGTATCACAA
>NW_025857107.1:0-1280 GCF_002878395.1 Capsicum annuum
AGTAAAGAATCTTACTTTAATAACCAAAGGGGAAAAAAGATCACTGGGAATTAGTATTTGTGTGTTATAATTATTGAGTTTGGTCATGTTTTGGTAGGTGCACTAAATAATTTGTTTGGAATCATTTTCTGTGTGTTGGTTGGATTCTGCTGTTGGAACTCTATCTGGATTTTAATCATATCAATTTTAGCATTAAATTACACATTGTAAATGGCTTATGTCAATTTATCTATTTGCTCTCATCAAAACTACCTTATACTACTGGTAATCTGCTAGTAGAAGTAGTGCAATATATGGAACTATTTAGAAATACATTGCCACACTTACCGATAATCGAAACCTAAATAATGAACTTCATGAAGAACAATATTAGTGGTAACCTGCTAGTAGAAGTAGTGCAGTATATGAAACTATTTAGAAATATATTGCCACACTTATGGATAATCGAAACCTAAATAATGAACTTCATAAAGAACAACATTGTCAATGTATTGATCTACAAAAAAATAGCCCCTCAATAAAAGTTCATGTAACATCATTCTAATGGAAAACCATAGCCTCATCTTCAATGGTGCAATCTAAACAAGTGACTATAATATCTCCAACTAAGTTAAATAACAAAGCTGCAAACTTCCATCCCTGAAACAAATGGTAACATCTTTTGTAGGACAATCTATACGTGATGTTTCTTCAAAAAATTCATTGTCGGACAAGTATGTTGGCAGAATCACCGCCAACTTGGGAATCTCGGGCGATAAGTCCATATTTCTTAGATTGGACTATGAGTCATAGACAAGTATGCCTCTATTTTTTTGTGCAATAACAACTAATACCAAGTGAAACTTTTGATTGCATTTGACAGGAACATACACTACATTAACTAGGTGCCATTGTAACCCAGCTGGAATGTAAATCCCTTAAATATATTTTTATTGCCTCTTCATTCTGGGCCACAACAACAGACTGAGCATAATCTTGATGAGTAGAAACTACCATATCTGAATCATAAGGATAATACCTACGGTACGTCTTCTCAATATAGCTCTTGAAAAAGCATTTTGTTATTGTGACTCTACAAGAAAAAGGACTATTTAAGACCAATATTTAGGGACAAATTAATTATTTGGTCTCTAAAAATATACTTATTAGGACGAGATTAAATTCCGGTCTCTAATTGTATAATTTTTTCGGAAGGTACAAAATGTGGTCCTAAAAAAATTATTAACCGGTTCTTATTGATAATTTGGAGCCTTGAGTGGGAAATTAGGCGCCAAACTTTA
>NW_025857108.1:0-2225 GCF_002878395.1 Capsicum annuum
AGAGATGAAATCCACTTTACGAAAGAGATTACTATATTTTACTATTGTTTTCCGTATGGACTATGAGATTACTAAAAGCGGATTTTTTTGAGAAGTTTGAGAATAGTAATGGGAGTAGTACTTAGCACCGAGTTGCGCATGTTACTACGATTTCATACTACAGAACTACGTGTCACCATAGGTTGAGACATTGACTTCCGCTATATGTGGATAATTGAGATAGTGATCACTAAGATGGATTGTTCTACACCGATGGCAAGGGTATGACAACCCTAACCTTACGGGGGCAAGTCGTGGGACATCATGGGTGCTCACATGATGTACATGTCAGTTAGAAGAACCTCCCAAAGAGTCGTCCCTCCTTCCTAGATTAATTTAATTAATTTAGATGTGATTTGATATAAAAACTTATGATGTATTCTTTGTTCCAGATTTCACTAAGATCACTTGATTTGAGAATAAGAGAAAAATCTTGATATTTGAAATAAGTGTAATGGCTCATGTTATTCGATCTCAGAATTTAAATTTCTTCAAGCTATATGAGCCAATTACAATTGACATGCGTGATTTGAAAAACTTATGATATTACCGTCTTTTATATATATATATATATATATATATACATTTATTGCATGCACCCCCATATGCTCGGTACATTTCCAAGGTACTGACCCACATATTCGTATGTGGGCTATATTTTTCCTATAATGTAGGTTCAGGTGCTCAGTCCCAGGCTCAACAGTGACTTCCGAGCACATTGATCTACATCTTATGCTGTGGTGAGTCCTCGTGATCCGAGGACGAGTTGTTCATACTTTCTCTTTTATCATGAGTTGTGTTTTTTATTCCCTTGAGTATGAGTCAGTTAGGGCATGTCCCAATGGCTCTCTGGTTTACTGATACATTAGAGGCTTGTCAGACTAGTGGGTTAGAGTTGCTAGATTCTTTCGTATTTTGTTACTTTCCATATTTAGCCATATTGCAGTGAGACATTGTTGATGATGTTTAGATATTTTGATTTTAAGGTTCTTGAAATAAGCTTGTGATGGTGTTAGATGGCTCAAAGGGTTAGCTTGGGGCTACTTGTATTCTTAAGCACCGTGTGACGCTTCGGGACCCGTTTATGGGGCATTACAAACTTGGTATCAAAGACTAAGGTTTAAGGAGTTTCCTAGGGAGCCTGACAAGCCGCGTTAAGTAGATTCTTGATCATCAATGTGTAGCGCGCCACATCTATGAACAAGAGGCTATAAGACAATTAAGTAAAAAGTTATCCCTTCTTTCAGTAGTCATATCGTGCCAGTGAGCGGAAGCTCAAGTTGAAATTTTTGCCTAATCTGTATCCTCCTTTCTTTTTCAGAACATGTCTTCCAGCGAAGCTAAAGAGTGAAGTAATAAAAATCAGCCAACTTCTCAGCCCATTCAGGCAGATCCCTTGGGTAGGCATGTCTCTCACGCAGAGTTCAGAGCTGCTTTCACTACCTTAGCTAATGCAATAACTTCTTAGATAAATTTACAGAATGTTGTCCTATCTAGACTTTTGACTTACACTCAGTAGAATAAGGGAACTAAGCGTAGGATTAATCAGGGAGCTAGAACCAATCACATTCCCTCAAAACCAAGGGGTAATAACCGCTCCCAGTTCCATCAGAGATTCTCAACACATGTTTTGCTATCAATGCAGGCCCCAGTATCTAAGTATAAAAATCTCAGTCAAGGAAAAACGTCAAGCTCTAAGTTACAAGATCATAAGAAAGGTGTTCTCACTTATCCACATTGCGGAAGATGTGGTAAGATCCATAAGAGAGTGTGTAGAGATGGCAGTGACATATGTTTTGGATGTGGCAATCTAGGACACCGGTTGTGGAAGTGTAGAATCATATCTCAGGAGGGTAGCGATTTGCGGCGGCAGGGTGCCACTTCTGGTACCAATAGTGGTCGGCGTCATAGCAAGCTTTATGCACCTCAGACTACTAGTGCCCCAGCTCCCATAGTCCGCTCAGCCCCTACTCAGGGCGCTTCTTCTAGTACTGCTGGCGGTAGTGTCGAAATAGATCCTATGCCTCACCATCTCACCAGGAGCAGAAGGACTCTCCCAATGCTGCTACTGGTATGCTCTGTGTATTTCAGTTTGATGTTTATACACTGTTGTACCTTTAGTCCAGTTTTTTTATGTGACCCCTCCTGGTTGCTGTAAATTTTGAGGTGAGTTGTGAAGATATTCC
>NW_025857109.1:0-2126 GCF_002878395.1 Capsicum annuum
TAAAGTGAGTTGGGAGGACAAATTCAGAGGAGAAAAAATGTCTTTTGTCAAATAAAATTAATCTAAATTATTTTTCGTATTGGGTACAAAACGACCCTAAGATATTGTTTAACTTATCCCGTGATGAACCATTCCTTTTGCTTTTTCTTCTAGTACGATTGTCCATAAACTTGAGGCTATTTATCATTTCAGGTGGGAGCTATCTGCCGTGATGGACTTACCAGAATACATGTGGTCATCTTATAGGGCTCTTTATGATACCATAAATGACATTGGCGACAATATCTACAAAATTTATGGACAGAATCCCACTCAAAATCTGAGGAATACGGTATTTTTCACATGTTTTTAACTTTGAATTATAGTATTTGTCCTAGGACCTTTTTCGTTGGTTAGTCAAGCTGATATTTATCATTTTATATGGTGTATTGGAGAGTAAAGAGTTTCAATTTTTTTTATTTTTTTTTTCTGTTAGTCAAGCTGATATTATCATTTTATATGGTGTATTGGAGAGTAAAAAATTTAAGTTTTTTGTTGGATGGTCAATTAGCTGATATTTATCATTTTATGTGGTTTATTGGACTGAGTAAAAAGTTTAAGAAGAAAAAAATAGAAATATTTTCATGGCTTAAGTAAAGATGAAATTCTTTTTATGAACTTAAATGTGTCACATGTAAAACGACAATAAAGTATATAAATTTTCTTGAGCAATAGAACTAAATATAAAATTCCAAATTGCCTCTTACAAAAGAAACGAACTTAGAAACAATTTTGGGAAAAGAAATACAGAAATAAGAAAAAAATTCGAACGTCTGTGTGGGAAAAAAAGAAGTTTTTTTTCATATTCTTTTTAAATATTATAAATTATAATCATGTCTAAATTCACACTGAAAATTAGATAAATTAACTCTCATCATCTCACATAAAATAGAATAGATGTAGTACACTCTTTTGGACAATTTTATGTTGTTAATTAATATCTCAACAGTCAAACACTATTATTATTCGTACTTGTTTTCTTACTTTTGGATTTTAGTGGGCAAGCTTGTGCAATGCATTTCTGAAAGAAGCAAAATGGTTTGCCTCGGGGGTGATACCAACAGCAGATGAGTACCTCAAGAATGGGCTAGTTAGTTCTGGAGTTCATGCAGTCTTAGTTCACTTGTTCTATCTCTTAGGTCTTGGTGTAAGCTCTATAAGTTTGGAGGATATATCAGCCATATCTGCTTCTGCGGCTATGATTCTACGCCTTTGGGATGATCTTGGAGCTGCAAAGGTAACACAAAAAAAAAAATGTTAGTCTTATCATTTCTACATATTGAAATCCGTCACTAATTCATTGCTAGTCTCCTATGTGACAAGTTTTAGTACTTTTTGTGTCAATTTTTATGTGACATACGTTTTCTCTTTTTATTTTATCAAAATAAATGGCATTTTTCTATATGTAGAAATATTTTTTAGCCACTACTGTTTATGACATGAATTTATAACCACATAAATGTTTATGACATGTTTTAGATCAAAAGTTTCATTTTTTTTCTAAGAACTTGTTTGGTCAAGCTAGTGAAATGAGCTTATTTTGAGACTCATCAAAGAATTTCAAAAGATTGGCTAAAACAAACTATTGAACTCCCAAATCCATTCGATTCAAATACGGTCATATAAATTGAAATTAAAAAAGTAATTTTTTTTTTTTAGCTTAATGATTTCGTTTTAATGTTTGTATAATTTTTTCCGCATAACCTAATTAACATGCGTGCAGGATGAAAATCAAGAAGGAACTGATGGTTCATACATAGAATGTTACATCAAGGAAAACAAAGATGCTTCTCTTGAATTGGCAAGAGAACATGTGATCAAGCTAATAGAAGATGAATGGAAGCAACTCAACAAAGAACATCTTCGTCTGATGAGTCGATCTTCAAGATCATTTTCAAAAGCTTCGCTTAATTCTGCAAGGATGGTTCCTCTTATGTACAATTACGATGATAATCAGTCCCTCCCTGTCCTCCAAGAATACATTAAGTCTATGTTGTAAGCGGAGGCAGGTAGAATTGAGGAGTCCATTCAAGCTTCCTTTGATAGAAAGTTACACTATTTATACATAGTTGAAATTAATTTTTATT
>NW_025857110.1:0-3347 GCF_002878395.1 Capsicum annuum
TATTTAATGGTGTATTTCATACTTCTTTGATCCTCAATAATCTGATAAGTTGACTTCTTGTTGTCATCCTTAGGCTTACGGTGATGCTAAAGATGGTCATATTCTAGAATCCCTTGAACTGGAACATTTATCGGATGTGACATTTAATCACCTCAAGGAAGTTAAGCTGGAATGCTTTTCATCAACGATGCCTGAAATGCAGCTTATCAAGCTTTTGTTAGCCAAGTCCCCGGCGTTGGTGAGATTGCTAATCGATACATATTATCTAGATAAGGCACCACTTGAGAGAAGACTAGAAATATTCGCCAAGGTATCAAACTTTTCGCGTGCATCACCTGAAGCAGAAGTAGTCTACGAAAAATTCGAGTTTCACATAGATTAATCAGATCATGAACTTTGGCTGAAATGTTTTGCTAGACAGAAAGCTCATAGATAGAACGGCATGTCGATGTAGTAGTATAACAGTTGTATTTTGCTTTGTGAATATCTGTTTAAAGGATATGACCATTTCTGGATGGGATGTTTTGATCAGTATGTTCTGTAATAACTTTGTCTATCACATGTTAAGGATTTGCACATTTGGTGCTGCATGGATGAAGTGGAGGCTTGCGTTCGGAGTCTTATGTGATAAAACGATTACACCGATACTTAAAGGTAAGTTTTGTAGAGTGGTGGTTAGACCGACGTTGTTGTATGGAGCGGAGTGTTGGCTAATCAAAGACTCCCATGTTTAGAAGATGCATGTTGCGAAGATGAGGATGTTGAGGTGGATGTGTGGCACACTAGGTGCGATAGGGTTACGAATGAGGTTATTCGAGATAAAGTGAGAGTGACATTCGTGGTGGACAAGATGAGTTTTGAGGTTGGCTTAGTGGTAGAGGGACTTCAAAAATTCACTATATTTTTGTTTTTCAAACTGCCTTAGTGAAAATCCTAGATTTGCCACTGTTGGAACGTATTCTTGCTGTGAGAGTGCAAGTAATTGATTTTGCTAAGGTTTTCGAGTTTTGTTCAGCCCTCGAGCACCTCATTTGGACTTCTTTAGTACTTCGGTAGATGTTGTTTCTTGACTTCATTGTTATGCACTTTAGCGGATGGAGTTTCTTTCAGGCCGACTCATATTGAATTTTGGTATAGTTTTTCGTAGTTCTTTGTCGAAGAAGGATATGAAACACCAACAAGATGTCCCTTTGATTGAGGAAAAGAAAGCAAAAGCGATTCCTATAGGGCCGCGGGCGAAATGGGAGCTGTCTAAAAGCCTCATTAGACCGTACATCTTTCTTGGTATATCCAGATAATAGGAGCATAAACTGAAACATTCTGGGGCTACAGAAGTAGTTGAATAGGAGGATCGCTATGACTATATCCATTGGTAAGTTTACCAAAGACGAAAGTGATTTATTTGATCTTATGGATGACTGGTCCCGGACTGTTTCATTTTTGTAGGCTGGTCCTGTCTATTGCTCTTTCCTTGTGCCTATTTTGCTGTAGGGGGTTGGTTCACAGGTACAACATTTGTTACTTCATGGTATACCCATGGATTGGCCAATTCGCATTTCGGGGAGAACCAGCTAGCTTTGAGTGCGAGTGGCATTTCACCCCTAACCACAACTCACCCGCTGATTCTTCAACATCAGTCGGTCGGATGTCCACTTAGTTTCACGCAAGCTTTATCCTGGTCATGGATAGATCACCTAGGCCATAACTCTTATTTGGATTTTACTTTTTATTGGTGCTGTTCGGAAATCTGCACAGATAGGCGAACTAGAATAGGCTGATTGATCCAGGTAGTGACATTTAGGGAGTAGTTGGTGTTTTGGATGGTGGGGCTTGGGGAGTGGGTGAAGATAATAATGAGCCTGAGATGTCACTTATGGTTCTTGTTTTCCTACTCCCGTTAGGAAAGTGACCTTTAAGGAACTTGTTTTCCGAGAGCAAATGCTTTCCAAAATATTTCGACCAACTAAATGTCGAAAATCTGAGAACATATTGTTTTCCGCCATACCAAACACACCCGTAATGTGATTCTGGTAATTTCCAGTGAGGCTAATTAATTCAGTATGGGTTTGTCAAGTGCATTTTTTTTCTTCTAATTTTTGGTGTATTTTGGAAGATGCACGAAAGACCCTAGCTGTTATCCTGCCCGTTCGATGTGTGTGTCTCCCGAGGGAAATTGCCGCATAAGATATTACGAGGAGATATTTAACAGATTTCAACTAGAGTGCACCATTATTTGTTACGTTACTTTGCTCATCTGGTTTTGAGATTCCTTAGTATTGTTGTTTAGTTTCTACGGTTGTTGGTGATTATTGTTGTAAGCGTAGCTTTCGTTCTTCTGTTGATTGGACAATGTGGATAGCAATTGCATCTATATAATTTGGAGATTCTTACTTTGTTTATTGCTCTTCTTCTACAGCTTCTTCACTGTTATTGTAATATGAAGCCTCCTAAGGGAAGAAGGCATTGTCGAAGTTTAACTCCTGACGTCATCAGCGACCTTCCTGATAATGTAATCGATGTCATTCTGCTGCGTTTGCCTTGTAAAGATGCTGTAAGGACAAGCATCTTATCGAAGAAATGGAGGTATCACTGGTGTAGGCTTACAGAGTTGACGCTTGATTCATCTCTTCGGAAAACGAAAAAGGATTTTCTAAACTGTAACACCCCGTAAAAGTCGTGCATGGATCAGCCTTTAATAGAGTGCTCTTAGACTTAAAAACTTGAAAATTTTTCTAAGTGTAATGAGGACTTAGAGTCATTTTAACTGGCAATCTTCGGGATACAACTTTTCAACCTTTTCAACCTCTTTTTTTAGATTTTCAAGTTGCGTTACGATCGGAAAAGCTCATAGTACATCTCGGATAAGTTTCAGAATTTTTTGGAACGCATAAGGCTGCGTTTGGATTTCAAAACAGTAGCAAAACGCATAGCCCGTTGCCCAGTTTTCAGCATTTCAGGGTCAACTTCAAACGATCATAACTCTCTGAATATAATGAACTGGGAGAACTGCTACCTATCAAATGAAAGCTCTTTGAGTTTTCTTTCCAATGCAACTAGTTTAATCCAAATCCAACATCTGAGTAAGGAGTTATACCCGTTTTACTTCAGCCTGTCAGTTTGTCAACTGAGGAACAGTTTCGACTTTGTTTGTTTTCTTAGGGGCATTTTAGTCATTTCACCTCACCCAAATTTCGTTAGCCTCCAATTCATCAAAATATAATTCTTTTCTCAAATTTTCTCTCAAGAACACCCCTTAGGGTTTCAAACAAAAATTCCAAATAACTCAAGATTCAACCGTGGGTTTTGGAAGATAATTAGAGATTTGGAATCTCCACATCGTAGGCTTC
>NW_025857111.1:0-4548 GCF_002878395.1 Capsicum annuum
AAACAACTACTAAGACTCTAAAACCAAATATACATATTTTCACACGTGAACATAAATTAAAGCGCTATCCGAGTTTTACACTTACCAGCCAGACTTTTCTGCTTAAAACAAATCAAATTGTTGAAAAACGTCTCCAACAACCAGAAGAAGTTCATTCTCATTTTTTTGAAAAATTTTCAGGAAAACTTGCAGCTGTTACACCCTCTGCCACAGTCTTTGTCCTTCGGGTGAGCACTGTGTGCGCACTGGGTAAACCCCACGGACTCAATAGCCTGCAAACCACATGGGGATGTAAACCGCACTAGGCAAGCCCTGTGCGACAGGCTCAAACCCAGAAGGCATTGAGGGGGGAATCAATCCCTAGTAATCCGGGTGGGTAACCGCCCTCCAAACCAACTAGGCTGTCCCGAAGGACAGTTCATTCTCATTTTACTAGTATCTCTTTTAATTTAGGAAAAAGGGTCAAATTTACTCATCTACTTTTAAAAATTGACTAAATATATCATTCATCATATTTTGGAGTTAAATTTACCCTCGCTATCATACTATGGTAAATTTACCCTTGTTATTAAAAAACTTTTCACATGTGCCCTTCCCTTTAACAAAAAATTTGAAATCAACGTTAAATGCCCTATTTTTAAGAATAAACCCTAATAATCTAACCTGACCCGACCCCCACACACACAAAAAAACAAATATGCCCCTCATTTAGTTTTGTTGGTCAAATTTCCCCAATAAATATATCGTTCTTTCGAACCATACGTTCTAGCATGATTGAAATATACACTTCTATATATTTAGGAACCTTAATTAATTTACATTCATTGAATTACGGGGACTGTTGGAGCTAAAATGAACAAAAATACAAGGTATTTGTTTGGCAAACTAGACTTTCTAGCGTTGCACGTTGAAAGAGAAGTATATTTTTTCTTTGAAGAAATTCGACCAACAAAATTAAGGAAGAGATAGATTTTATTTTTAAAATATTGAGGCATTTAATATTGATTTGGGTTTTTCTGGTAAACGAAAGGGTACAAGTAAAAAGTTTCTTGACAATAAGGATAAATTTGACCCGAAAGTGTGATAGTGAGGATAAATTTGACTCTAAAGTATGATAGCGAGAATAATTTTGAATCCAAAATATGCTAAAGAATATATTTAATTAATTTTTCAAAGTGAAGGATAAATTTGACCCTTTTCTCTTGAATTTTATTAGTTGGGTCAAGATCATGGATTAAAAGGTGGAGTTTGGTGTCCAAACATTACTTTTTATTAACATAAACATAACTTTCATTCTCATATTGTACTACCGACATTTTCTTTCTTACTAAGTTGTTGGGTTCAATTAATCTAAATTCCTCGTACTTGTAATTTAGATACGAAATAAATTATGAACTTTTTAATTAACTATATAGTGATCACCCAAAAGAATAGGCAGTTGATATACATAATAAATAGAAACTATACATAATTAAAGTAGAGTTTATGTATGTTTAGCTAGTGAGTGTAATTACTTTTTTGATGAACCGATCAAATGGGTAACTTGCTAATTATTGCTTTCTTCTTAAGGAATAAAAGATACTAAATGATCGTTTGGTAGCTAATAAAGAGGTAGCTTAGTCATGTATTAGTTTCTGTATAAATTATATAACATTTGGTAGCTAATTGAAAAGAAAATTATTCATGTATAAAAATATTAATGATGCTTGGTTTGTAATTTAATAAGCCGTATAATTAATATATATATGTATAAATTATGAATGAATTGATGTATTATTTTACATGGAATAGCTACACAAATGACTCAGCCTATGGTGAATGGGCAAAGATTAGCCCAATATCGAACAGACTTATTTTTTAGGATAACTTACATAAATTCCTGAATCTTTAAGTGATATTACATAAAATTTAGACTATTTTATTAATTACATTTTATCCCGATTTTTTGAAATGGTGATACATATGTATACGGTGATACATATAAAAAAAAGTGATACATTTGAAATTGACTAGATATTTATTTAAGGAAGTAACAAATTCTTTTTTATTCTACAGAGCAAATCACGCACAATCAGTTACATAATGAATTAGTGAGATTTTAAAAAAATTCTATTACCCTAATTTCTGTCGCTTCATTCAAACGCACTCTGAAGACAGCTACAATTTTTGATGTGTTATTAAACACGATTTGATCTTTATCCAGGGCAAGAGAAACGGTCGAAAGATAAGTTGATTGGCTGTAGAGAGTCCTCCCATCAAACTTGCCTCCTCCACCTTATCATTTTTAATTTTCTCAATGCTTGCCTATTGTATGATTTGGTATAAATCATGCTCTAGTAACAACTGTAAAAATTATATACCTCTGTCTGACCAGGAATAATGGGCTTGACAACATATAATTCTCCGAGTACTCCACAAGTCTAATGCAGTTCCATAATGACTTGCTCCAAGTAAGAGCGCCGGTGAATTAATGAGATTCAAAAAAAAATAAAAAATTTAATGCATTCTAAAGACAGTTGCAATTTTTGATGCGTAATTAAACGCGATTTGATCTTTATCCAGGACAAGAGCAGTTGTACGAGCGCTATAACACTTCATAGGGGCCTCCAGGTAGGTCCAAGAATCGATGTCGGGGTCCTAAATTTCACCTGCCTTTTTCCAATTATAAGAGTTCCATCGTTCTCTAGTGGTACGAGAATCCTCTTGATCATTTCTCGGCGGTGGGGTTGGTGTTGCCGATGCTGGAGTAGTTGTGCTTAAACACATCCAAACAAGCGTAAATATGAAACTCTTCATCTTTATCATAGAATCCACCAACCCAATCGATGTTTTCTCCGATAACGGCCCACCCTCCTGCTGATTCACTTTCGCTGATTATTATTTGAATTATTATTTGGTGGCAGAGGATTACTATTTGAAATATGTGTGATACATTTGGTTGAAGTTTGAAATGTATCAGCCATTAATGGCATATGAATCACCCAATAATTGATGACGCTGGTGGGGTAGTTTTTTTGGAAGGCTACTATGGGGATTTCTGGTGGTGAGTGGGTTAATTTTTAGTAGACCGGCGCTGGTTCACCGGAACAGTGAGCTCCGGTGATGGGGATGACTGTGATGGGGATGACTGCTCCATTTTTAGATATAGTATGAACAAAATGTATCATCTATTAATAACATATGAATCATTCAATAATTGAAATAAATAATTGTATCTACTATATGAATCACCATAATATCATATGTATCACTCATTAATATTGTATGTATCACTCATTAAAATCACACAACTGTATCTATCGTATGAATCAAATATCCATATAATGATATCATATTTATCATTCATATGAATCACCATTAAAGAATAAACATGTATGAATAACTAAATAAATTTATATATGTATAAATCGATTTTAAAAAAAATAAAACTGAGAGAGATTTTAGGAGAGGAAATTATGAAAAAAAATAGTTTCATGCGTTAAGTGAGGAGAAAAAATCAGGAAGGAAAATGATTTAATTGATGATAATTAGGGAGAGATTTTAGGGAAGGAAATTCTTGAAAAAAAATTGCTTGAATGAGTTAACGGTGGAGTAAAAATAGGATGTAGAGTTTTGTTGATATGTATCAATAGTAAAATTGAAAATCAGAATTTTATGTAAATTTTTAAAAAGTAAGGAATATTGAGTAATCTATATCTATAATCTATAATATATTAAAAGTGTGAAAACCATTAGAAAAGTGATTTGAACCTTTTGTCTATTAAAAAACTCTGTAATAGACAAAACTGTCATTTACTTTTTTTTTTTAATATTTAAAACTTAAAACTTAAAACTTATTTAAATTTAATTATTAAACTTTTCCTTATTTGAATTATATTCTCTAAATTTTTGACTTTAAAATCAACTAGAATATTACCTTAACTAAATCTTTAAAAGAATATCAATAAGTTACAAAATGGGTAGTTAATAATATAAATTTGTTAGCTTTTTTGGCAAAACGATATATTTGTTTTGGTAAACTAATATATATTTCTCTTTGCAAATATAAAACTGGTATAGATTTTGGTTAACTATGTTAAGTTTGGCAAATTAAAGTTTTCACCTTATAAAAACTACGAGTAATATATTGAAAATCTAATATTAATCATATAGAAGTCAAAAATTAAATTCTTTTTTATTTTGGTCTGTTTTAAAACTTTTACAAAAGAAAAGTTAACAGTTTCAAATTCTTCTTCGTCAACTTTATTCGAAGGCCTCTTTTTGCTTACATGAAATTTGATCGGTGCTTTTTTTATTAGAAAAAATTAATTTAGTCTCCAACATAATTAAAACTTGTGAAGAAGGAAAGAATTTCAACCAGTGATGAGATGTGATTAATCTTAATGAGAAAGAATTTGAATGGTTAAAGGAATGAAATATACTTGGGCAAAATCTTGATCGTTTTTAAAGTCATAAACGGCAAAATTTTCAATGACAATTTAATTATTTTAATAATATTCAAAACTTAAAATTATATGCTTTGGCATGATCACATGATTTTTTTTTTTT
>NW_025857112.1:0-4557 GCF_002878395.1 Capsicum annuum
TTATATAATATTGAGTTAAATTAACTATTGAAGTTGTTTTATAATTTGTTCTTTTTTATGAGTTTGATGATTCTGTTTTTTTATAAGCTATTCTTTTTGTTGTGCTTATTCTATCATTTATTATTTCTAAATCTTCTTCTATATCTATGTCTTTGTAACTATAATCATTATTATCAATTGTTTTTACAAATTGTTCGAAAGGACTTTGTATTTGTATTTTATTAATTTTATTTTTTCTATTTGTAATCTTGCTGTAAATATTTTACTTCTTGGGTTAGTTCTATTCCTGATATTTTCCAATATAATACTAATGATTTATCTATATTTTTATCTGTTATTGCAACTGAATAATTCACACTTATTATAAATTTAAATTTATTAAATTTCCTCTTATGACAGTTATTATACTTTTTTCTATAGATTTTATAATTCTATCATCTGCTAAATATAATTCTATTAGTGTATCTATTCCTTCTCTAAAACATACTTTTATTAATATCTCTGTTCCTCCAAGGTGTACGTATTTTATTGGGTCTTTACTTTTTATATCGATTATTTCTTTATTAATTATTCTTTTTGTTACTAGTGGTATAATAGCTTTACCTTTTGCATATCTACAGTTTATTACATGTTATTTTTGGCTTACTACGTAGTATTCTTCTTTTCGTCTGCTAAATATGTTTTTTATTGTTGGTATTTTAAATATTTTTTCTACGCTTAAATCTAATTCTTTTCCTTTTATCTCGTCAAATATATTATTATCAAATATTATTTTTTGATCTGCTCTTTCTACATTTAAATATTCTTCCTTTGTTATTATTTTTATATCTTCTTCAGTCATTTGATTCATCTAATTCACTATCTATTTCATTATCTGTTTCATTTTCCGAAATTTCAAATATACTATCTTCACTTTCTAATTCATAATCTATATAATCTATTTGCATATATTCTGTATTTTCTATCTTTATTTCTGATCTTTGTTTCTTTTTGGGGTCATTAGACATTTTACAATCTCTAGCTAAATGTCCTAATTTACCACAATTATAACAAGTACATTCTTTTATAGATTTCTTTTTCCTATATGGTCTTTTATATTTATAATTCTTTACATAATATCTTTTTCTTGATTTCTTATACTTATATTTTGATTTTTTGTATTTCTTATATTTCTTATGTCTTTTTCTTTTCTTATAATATTTTTCTTCACAACCAAATTGAGGTGCTATTTTATTTTTGCAACATGCTAAATTTCTTATTAATGTTTTTTTCCATTTTCATTTCTTCTCTGTATTTTTCACATATATTCCTATACCATTGTTGTAGAAATTTTATTCTTGCTCCTAGAGTATCACTGTGCTTGCTTCATCCCAACTCCTTATTATTTTTGAACTAAATGGTTCAAGTAATTTACTAAAATATAATCTTCTCATTTCTTTACTTTCTTCTGTATTATATGCTCCCTTAAAGTAGTATTCTTTAAATGCACATGTATATTCATCTATATAACACGTATTACATATTGCTAGTTTTAACATTAAATTCCTATTTGTATCTTTTTCTTTGTTTTGTTTTTCTTCTTCCTCTGTTGTCATACTGCTAAATTCATCTCTTATAGCCATTTTATATTTTTTCAATATGTCTATAGGTGTTAGTTTAGTTACTGTTGTTCCTTCTATTTCTTTGTCATTTCTTAATACCTTTTACTATTTTCAGTTAAATTTAAAAATCATAATTTTGTTGTTCCTATTAGTGTTTTTTTCTATATATTCTAGTGTATCTATTGCATTTATACCATTATTTAATAATTATTTTGTTATATATCCTATCAATAATTGTATCATTTTATCTACATCTATTACACAATCTAGGTCTAAGAAGTTATAATTTTTATTAATTATTTGTTATGGTGTCCATTTATTATATTCATCCTTTAGGTTATATTTTTTAAACTTATTTTTATAATAATATGTAGGTTTTCTTATTTCTGATGTACTAGGTAT
The DNA here is from genome assembly GCF_002878395.1 of Capsicum annuum. Lineage (NCBI taxonomy): Eukaryota > Viridiplantae > Streptophyta > Magnoliopsida > Solanales > Solanaceae > Capsicum > Capsicum annuum. Next base: position 2,004 of record NW_025857112.1, read on the forward strand.
TATATTTTTATCGTCCTTTTTATCAAGAGTGTTTATTTATGTGTTTGTATTTTCTAAGTTTTCTTTATTAATTACTTCTTGTTTTTCATTAATTTCTAATTTTTCTATATTTTTTAAGATTTCTGTATATGTTTCACTATCTTCCGAATCATAATTATCTGTTTCTTCAGCATCTATTGTATTTATTTCTATTTCATTATTTTCTAATTTTTCGTTAAATTGATTTATCTCAATTAATAATTTTTGTTCTTTATCTTTTTCTTTCTGCCTTTTTTCATACAACTCTTTTAGCATTTGCAGTTCTTTTTCTAATTCAGCAATCCTATTATTTTTAGTTTTTTCTATTTTTCGTATTTCTTCTGTAGTCTGTTGTTTTATTTTATCTATTTCTTTTTTCCTAAATTAGATAATATTATTCTTATTTTTATTCCTTTATGTTTTTCATATGTTTTTCATCTATTATAAATTCTTCTTTGTTCATTTTACTTACTTGGTAGTGTATAGATCATGTTGATATATGTATTATAAACTATCTATTTGTGATTCTAAATATGATACTTCTTGTTTTTGTGTATTTATTGATTTTTCACATACTCCTACAATCATGTTATATTGTAGTCTTTCTTTTCTTATTTTTAATTCTCTTCGTTTTTCAGATATTATTTGTTTTAGTTCTTTATAGTTTTGTGATTTTTATTGTGTTATTCATCTGTATAATATTTATAATATTTTAGTGGATATCGAAATCTGATTTTATCATAATTAGGTGGTATATATCTCATTTTTCTAGATTTTAAATGAATTATTAATTTTGCCTCATTGCTAGATATTAAGGTAATTAAGTAAGCTAATCTATGGGAGTTTTCTTTTGTTTTATTTAACTTCTTACATTCTGGGTAGTAACTAGTTAAAATTCTTTTAATTTTTCTAAAAGCTTGTGTATTTTTAAATGGTCTTCTCATATTTAACAAATAAATAACAACATAGTTAACAAAATAAAAAAATAACTTAATAATAGTCTCATAATCAACAATTAAATTAACTAAAGTAACATTTCAAACATTAACATGTCTAACATTTATCATGACTAACACATATCTAATTAAACACATATCTACTTGTATATTTTTTTAAATAACATAACTCTGATACCAATTGTAGGGGGTGCAGATAGTGCGGGTAATTTTCATGGATAAACTTGTACTTGGATAACTAGTAGATAACTAGTTTTGACATAAGAATCATGTAAGCTAGACTAACCTTTTTGACTTTTTTGATTTTTTGTAGAGACATTTTTCTACTTTTTGTAAGATTAGCATAATTGTAAAATTAGGACAATAATTAGTCTTTTACTTTTTGGACAAATGTAAAGTTAGGAATAGTGTAAATAGTTTACGCGTTTTCATCTTTTAGGATTATAAATATGTAAGCCATATGGCAATCTAAGATAAGACTTTCATGTGTTGAAAGCAAGCCTTCTTATATACAAAAAATATTCTCTCATATAATCAATAAAGATATTCAGCTTTACACTAAGCTATGGATGAGTAAAGCACAGATTTATCAAATCTACCAGAATATGTATTTTCATTTACAATTATGAATAGATAAATTCAAAAATTCCTGACAATCATGATATAATAAAATAAGCTCATGTTAGTTACTTTATAGTAGAATTATTCGAAGAATAGCATGTTAAGAAGTTTATTAGCAAAGTGGAAAAGGAGAAAAATTCACAAGAACTATGCCATTCTAAAGGTGAAATCGGTGAGGAAAAGAAGCCGTGATAAAGGAGTAACCACAGTAGAGGCGCTGTTTAGAAAAAAAGTATCAGATTACCATGCTAATAGTGATCGAAGAACATGTTATTTAAAAGTAATCTAGTATATAGTGATCTAAAATGATCATATTTTGTTATGTATATGGTTGAAAGGAATATTTTGAAAATAACATCATATGAAATAAAATGACTACCTACTTATCTGATGGGATGATAGATAAATTTAAGATACTTGTTTTGTATGTCTTTAAGATATATAAATAGTAGATATAAGAAATTATATACTAAAAGGTATTTCATTTTAATGAAGAGTTATTAAGCTCTATAGAAAACTTACACATATAATGATAGCTACTGCTCATATTTAGATAGTTATTATTCAGATGTATATTATACAGATTAAAAATGTTAGAATATATAAGAAGAGTTTGAGAAAAACAAAATTGGCTATACGAAGAAATTAATTATAGAAACTAGCTTAGAAGAGGAAGAAGACAATTAAAAGAAAGATTAATTTGGATAGATAAAACCTTGTTACAACTAGAATTAAAAGATAGTTTAGAATATGATTTAGACATAGAATTATTCATAGAAGAAAAAAGCAGGATAATTAACGAAATAAATAACCTAGAATTTAATATCAGATATAGTACAATTAAAATAAATTATTACAAAGAAATTTGCAGCATTACAACTACTTTAGGATAAAATGATAAACTATGAATACTTAGAATATTGGAGAAAAGATATGGAGCAAATAAAATTAATAGAAAT
>NW_025857113.1:0-1878 GCF_002878395.1 Capsicum annuum
CTCATACGTCCATTTCTAAGAACTTTTCCCTTGGTGGAAGTTCTCAAACTATTCAACGTTTCCTTCAGTGGCATCTGAAATTTTGTTAAGGGTCCTGGAAAATACTCTTCATCCTCTTCCTCTTCCTCTTACTCTTCCTCTTCCTCTTCCTCTTCCTCTTCCTCTTCCTCTTCCTCTTCCTCTTCACTCTCCTCTTCTTCATCATTACTCACCATTTCATCCCAAATTTTAGAACTTAATTTCTTCTCTGCTGAACGATGATGCCCCTTTGACGCGATTCTTCTATGTGAGCCTTCAGATTACTTTACAGTCATTGTTTGGTTAGCTACTGTCTTTGTTCTCAGATGTGATTTAATCATTTTCCTCTTTGGCTTTTCTGCTGATTTAATTTTCTCTACCGATCCGCCCGATAAAAATGCTTCCTCCTTCCTGATTGCAACATTCACGTGCTTTGACACAGTTCTTTTTCGACGGGGGACACCAAATTCAGAACAAAGTTTTTGTTTTTTATTAGGTAACTCTGTAACATCGGGCAGGGATGCTGCATTGTGCTTTTCAAGTTTTTCTTCATCACGATTTTGGTCAAAGTTTCTCTTCCTAAAAACCTTAGACTGATTTCTCATTCTTGGTGTGTGTTGATTCTGACTGCTCAATGGCCCTTGTTTTGCAACTAACGTTGCCATTTTCTTCTACTCCAACACAACTGAAAAAATGGAACTTTAATAAGCAAAAAGTATATATAATTTCATAATTACACCACCTTTAAATCTGGATCATCTTCAGGATAAACAACATCGCAAAAATGTTATAAACAAATAATGACTCCACATTGAAGGATAATACGGATAGCATTTCCAACACCCAATTGGCTAACACTTCCGTACATCCCAGACAGGACATAAGCAACTGCCTCACCGACAGCAACCAGGATACCCAACAACTTTTGAACACTATTACTGGATGGGATAAATTAGTTAAAAGAGCAAATCAGACAGCTTCACTAGGCTGAACAACTAATAGAAACATCATAAAAATCTACTTAATAGAAGGAACAAAATTTTGTTAGGTAACTGAGTAAAAACTACAAAAAAGATACATTTCATTCTTTGCGGATATGGCTGAGGGGAGTAGTCGCACAGAGGGAGAATTCAAAACATGAACTTTGTCTCAACAAAGTAACATAGCACAACTAATGTAGGACCTTCAAAATGATTCCAGCATTAAAGTTACAGATCACATCATCCTCATAATTTTCAAATAATACCCATGTTTGAAAGTCCTAAACTATACTATTAGCGCTGCATATGTAATTAAAACAAGAAACAGCTAGCACAATGAAGCTGGTGTAATTACATATAGTCGTTAAAAGAGTAAAGAAACAAAATAAAAGAGATAGAATCTAGAAAACGAATTAACTTACAGGAGTGCTTGGTCCTCACGGACATTGTTGTCCACTTGAATGATTTTTGATCCAGCCAACAATTGCATCACCATTCCAGAAGTCATGATTGGAGTAATTCCAAGTTCCACGACTGTACCACGGTTCGAGGCAAGAATGACACGCATCCAGTAAAAAAATTTTGCGCCAATTGTAGAGTGTATGCCATATAGAGGGAACTGGCTGCAAATGAGAAAAATACCAAGCGCAATTAGATTATAGATGACCTCTTTAAATTGGACAGGAGAAACCTACACCAAGGGTTAAACAAGCCTACCTACCATAAAGGTTCGGATTCTGGTGAGAGCTCAAAGAGGTGAGGTAAGAAGATCTTGATCGAGATTTATTTTGCTTAAGGCTAGGCGCATAGACAAGTTTCTAGATATCGAGAAGCAAGTGTAACACAGAGACAATCAGAAAACCATATAATTGAAATTAAG
>NW_025857114.1:0-1389 GCF_002878395.1 Capsicum annuum
TTTCTAAAGGCAACACTATGCTCTACTTTTCAAAAGTAAGAGTCACTTCAGACAGCTTTTCAGAACGTAAAAGCAGATTCTATTACTTTTGCTTTATTCAAAAGCAACCACTTATTTTGTCGGCAACATCTTAGCCGTCCACTTGTATTATATCTAGTACACTTGATGTATTCCCCTAGCCTATAAAAGGCAACACTCCCCTTAGAGAAGAGCATTCAGAAATTTCCCCTTCTAAGAAATTCTCTCTGCCCATTCTCTCTCTTGTAATGTTTTCTACAAGTTTTCAATAAAATTTGTAAGTCTTTTGTTCATATTTCTTCGTCTTTAAATATAGTACTCACGATCCGTTTAACTGGTATCAAAGCCATGTTGGCCGGTTATTTGTTTAGCATGAGCAGCTAAACAAATAATCTGTCTAGAGCATGAGCTAAACTAGATTTATAAATCAGACTATGTTATTTTAATCTAAGTATGCTTTACCTAAATACTAATTATGTTTTTATATCTTGTCTTATAAAGGGATTTTAATGCAAGTTCGGGGTTTCTATTTACTGTTTAAGTGTTTAACAGAACCGATTAATTTCCGGTGAGGACGTTGGTCAGCCTGAAAGTATAGGTCGTTAAGCTTAGGAGAAGCGTGTTAGACCTTGTTTGGTGGTCCCGTCACTGAGAAAACACTTGCCAGTCTTTAGAGTAATGCCATTAAAACTTGTTAAGATCCCATAAGCCATAGATGTATTTGCATAATTATAATTTAGTCATTGCATACTTGATTACAATAATATGTCTGTTTATGAATCTAAGTTTACTCTGTTAGTCTCTAGGCAGTTTTTGTTCAAATCATGCATAACCATGTAAAAAATACTGTTAACCTTTCTTCTTCGGCAACTCCGATTGCCATTATTGAAAATGATCTTCAAAACTGGAGTATTCCAGAAGAATCTTTCAATACTATTTATCAAATAGGGAAATTCAGTTTTTTGAAAAAACATAACATCAAGACCTCTGAGTCTACTGTAGCCATTAATAATTCACTAGAAATTATTCAATTGTTCAACGAACTAGACATAAACAGATTTAAAAATCAGTTTAATTATCTGCATGTTGGACTTGTTCAAGTTGCTATTAAGCCACTGTTTCGACAAGGATTAGATATCCCTGTTTGTGCTCTCCTACGAGATGCTCGTCTATTAAATTTTGACGACTCTCTCTTAGGAGTTATCCAGAGTAACCTCGCCGACGGCCCGGTTTACTTTAATTGTTACCCCAATTTCTCGGTAGATATCAATGATCCTAACATCATGGACGTTTTAACACTAAACGTTAAAACTAAAAACATGAATAGTAAGGACAATACCCGAGAAATCGCGATTATCTACCGGGTGTATT
>NW_025857115.1:0-1090 GCF_002878395.1 Capsicum annuum
ACTTTGAGGGTGAAGGTGAAGTTGAGATAGGTGAAGGGGAACTTAGTTTACCCAATGGTTTGATGAATAAACTTCCACCTGAAGATGCATGGCCTGAGGAGGCGGAGATTGTGAATCTTATCCTTATGATGGAACGAGCCATGAGTGTTAAGAGCCTGAGAAGACCCCGTCCAAGAGGAGAACATGAACATGACAAAGGGAGGGGAACCTTGTTACCCTCCCAAGCTCTTGATGTTTGCTATCAATGGTACTAGCATTTTGCCTAGCACCAACACTTTTCTTTTGCAGGGTTTGGATTCGAAGAGGAATCCTTTTCAAGAGGGGGAGGATGATACGATCCTAGGTTCGCCCAACCCCTTCACTAGAAGTCAAGTTCGGGGGCTACAAGGTTCAACCAAAAGAAGGATGTTGGAGCTTGATTTGAGGCCGACCAAGGGATGCCATGAGCCGGAGATCGAGTTGGAAGGCCAAAATGACAAGATTGAGGGAGGAGCTCACTGGTTTGGCGCGACTAGAGGTGTGATGGACCGTCACCAAGGTGACTGGCCGTCACTGTGGCCGTCCCAGGAAGCCCCCTGGGCAGTAGCCCACTGGTTCAAGTTGACGGCCAAGTTGACTGACCGTCACTGTGGCCGTCACTTGGAGACAAAGTGTCAAGTTTGTGGGTTTTTGTTTCTTTTAATGCCTAGGTCACTTTTGGGCCTTAGTTTGGACTATAAATAGAAACTTCTAGGTTATTTTCAGTAGTTTTTGTTGAATATTGATGAATTAACACTTGTAAGTGTTGTTGAGTTCTTGTTGAACTTGTTGATTAGAAATGAAGGTTGTTAGGAATTTGATATCCTTACGGTCTCCGTAAGAGCTAGGTGCTTGTGGTGATCATTAAGGGAGGTTTTAGGGTTTGAAATACCCTTTGATTGCCCTTTATCTTTCTATCTCTTTATCAGTTAATTATTTGTCTTGTTTTTCATTGTTTTCTTTCGTTTTTGTGTGGTTTTCGTTTTTCGTGGTTTCGCTTGCATCAAACCTTTCGGTGATACTGTACTAATCATTTCAAAGACAGATAATCTTCTGTTTTTGATATAAACAA
>NW_025857116.1:0-3670 GCF_002878395.1 Capsicum annuum
GAGGCTTTGCAGATGGAACTCTTTGCAGATGACTTTTCTTTTCTCCATTTTTAGTTGCTGGAGAACTCATATTGCCACCTGCTCCCATTTTGCTCAATCCTGCAAGCTGCACCAATAGAGTTTGCTTTAAATTAGCCTTGCCTCAGCTATAGTTATAATTTAAATATGAAAATTTCTAACAGATAACAATTCAAACCATGGCAAAATCAAGCATAAAATTTTTCTTAGGAACAGAAAAAATGTCAAAAGATGATATTATAATTTTTGTAAGATAATAAGCGTTTAATCTTAACAAGTGGTATTAAAAGCTGATATTATGAGTCCATATGTTTGGGAATTAGTAACTAATTAAGCTTGAAGATCTAAAGTTAAATGAAGATAGATTTTGTTGAAAAGAAATACCTCAAGATTAATAAGTTGGATGTTTTTCTCTCTTCTTAGAGCCTTCAAGTTTGAGTGTATTTCACTTGGTGAATATTGTGTGTATATATAATGGCTATATATGGGACCCAGTAGTCATCCTTCTCTGACCTATTCATGCACACTTGCAAGCAGTGGCGGAGCCAGAAAAATGGTGAAGCATGTGCAAATTTTATTTTCAACTAAGTTAAGAGTGTACAAAATTGAATATATATTCATTATGATTAACATTTAACTTTTATTCACTATATAATTTTCCAGCGAAGGATGTGCATCTGACCAGTCTTCGCCAAAGGTAGCTCCGCCCATGCTTGCAAGTTTTATTAGTCCAAATAGGACACTTAAGATGTTCATTTTAGGTATCGTATGGACATGAAAGAGTTACCACCTTATAAATTTTCATACCACTTTCGTCTAATTATTATTTTAAAATATTCAGTTTGCTATAATCTAATTTTACTTCAAATATTAGTTTATTTAACTCATGATTGCGTAAATTGGGACGAAAAAAGATATATATAGAGAGAGAGTTGCTTAGCTTGTTCGTGTTGTTTCAATGTCATATATATTCAATTTCGAATAGATAGTTTATAGTATTACCTTGTGGTGCCTTGTGTCATTATTATCTAGCATTGTGTTGTCCAATTTTTATTGTGTGTTTTTATGTTTATTGTTTGTTTATTGGTTATATTGTTTTCTCTGTCCTATGAGCTGAGGGTCTACCGAAAACGATCTCTTTACTTTATCAGAGGTAGTTGTATGGATTACGTACACTTTATCCTCCTCAGACCCCGCTCTAAGTGTAATTGATAAGTCGATGTATCAAGACAGCCCTCTTTGAAGTCTTAGTGCTCCGAATGCTTATTTCTCAAGCAGTAGCAGAAAGCCCATATTTTTTCATTAGATTTTTTGATCAAAATAAGATATTTTTAAAATCAATTCATCCATGTAATATGTTATTTGAAGACTTTATAAAATTAGTGTAAACATTGTTAGCAGTAACGTGTTTTGTTTTTAAAAAATCAACGGATCAATGCGGCATTATAGTAGGAATCGTCACTAATAATAACGTTTTTGGCTTAAACATTACCAATGTTAACGAGACTCTGCAATTCTTCCACATCAGACTCTGCAGAGTTGATTTGGCAGAGTGGCAGAGTCTGATGTGACAGAGTTGCATAGTCTCAATACTGTTGGTAACGTTTTAAGCCAAAAACGTTACTTTAAGTAACGATTCGTACTTTAACGTCGGTCTACCCTTCATTTTGGTCCGTTAACTTTTTTAAAACCTAATACGTTACTGCCAACAACATTTATACTAGCTTTTTAAAGTTTTCAAAAAACATATTATTGTAGTGAATTAATCTTAAAATAATTTATTTTGGTATAAACTTCTTTTTATTATACTAGCAAAAAGTTTGGGTAGATTTATTCCAGCAACGTGGTTATATCTTTCTTCTGCAATATTCCATATTTTGAAAAGTCTTTTTTGATTTCTTCTGCAATCATTCCACAATCTGAAATTCCAAAAAAGAATGTATGGTATTCCTTCATTCACTGACTCATTCCAAAAAAGAATCTATTACTAGCCCTTAATTAGTGAGGTTTTTGTGACAATATTTAAATGTCGCCACAAAAGGTAAAAGTTTTAGTGGCGACTAAATAATGTCAACACTAAAAGTTTTCCGTGGCGACTTAAGCTGCCACAATATGTGTTCACTTTTTCGTGAACCTCCTCCTTACAATATATGGGGTCCTATGTACTAAGAGAGCATAAAACTTCTTACTCTTGCTCATAAGTCGGACGTTTATAATATTTCAAGACAATGAATTTATATAATTGATCAGAAGTTCTATCTTATATATAGACAAAAAAAATAGGATTCAGATATATTGCCTTTAAGGCCGATGTTTTTATTCTTGCCCATAGGGCAGATGTTCATGATATTACAAGACAATAAATTTGCATAGTTGACTAGAAATTCTACCTTATACGAAAAGTAGGACTTAGATATGTTGCCTATAAGGCCTACATTCTAATGCTTACCCATAAGATGAACGTTTATAATATTTCAAGATAATGAATTTACATAATTGACTAGAAGTTATGTCTTATATGAAAAAGTAGGACTTAGAGATGTTGTCTGTAAGGCTGACGTTCTTAGTCTTGTCCATAAAATAGACGTTCATGATATTTCAAGACAATGAATACGCATAATTGACTAAAATTTCTGCCTTATTGAAAAAAAATAAGACTTAGATATGTTTCCTATATAAGGCCAACGTTCTTACCATTGCCCATAAGACGGACTTTCATAAATTTCAGGACAGTGAATTTGCATAATTAATCAAAAGTTCTGCCTTATAGTAAAAAGTAAGACTTAAATATGTTGTCTATCTATAAGGCCGACGTGCTTACTCTTGCCCATAACTTATTTAATTGATACTTTATGGGCCAATGTTAGAATTTACTTAGTGAAGACAAAAAATCAAAGTTGAATATTTGGGGCACAAATTCGAGTCAGAATATTTAAGAAAGTACTCAGAAATTCTAGGTGTAATTTCTTCACAAGGTTCCACCAACAAGGCCCAATTGTCAAACTTTCATTACTCAAGTTATCTACTGAAGAAAAAACTAAATTTAATTAGATATCTCATGTCTACATCAAAATTTAAAACGTATTTTTTTGACCAATAAGAATTTGGTTCGTTTACTATGCATAGTAGACCAATCGAAATCCGATACTCTATCCACCCTCCTATTACACATAATTGTTTTAATTTAGTTATCTAATTTATAAAATTAAGAAAACTTTATTATGATTTTTCAAATATTACCTCTACCATTAAATTACTATGTAACATTTATATACTAAATTCTTTTTTTTTTAATATATAATTAATAAGGCTCGTGAGTGTCAGGTCAACAAAACGAAACAGAGGGAATATGAGATAACAATTTAAGATAGCCGGTCAAGCCAAACCATTGACACTCTGATATTTATTAATGCATGTGTTTTTCTTCTTCTAATTTTTTTACAATCAAATGCCCACCAATGTTGAATTTTCAGTTTTTGGAATTTTTTATCCACCTACAAGATAATATTTATATTATTATACACATTAAATTTGATATAATGATATAGAGATTAATAAATATATTATATATATGTATTGTATGATATTTATTAAGGAATGTGTTTTTTTCTTCTCTTTTTTTGTACAATGGAATGCCTACCAATGTTGAATT
>NW_025857117.1:0-1476 GCF_002878395.1 Capsicum annuum
TAAGTGTGTATCAAGAGATTCCAACCAACACAAGAACAACAAGATGAACAACAAAGTGCTAGTAAATCAAAAATGGCCACACACGGCTTCACTAGGCTTGCAATACTTGTTTGAACTAGAAAAGTGAGTTTAACAACAAGAACAATAAAGACAATATTGCTAGTGAATCGAAAGAGCCCCACACGGCTTCACTAAACCTTTATATTCAACAACACAATGTTATCAAGATTTACAAAGAAAGAGATAGAAAATTGACACACAATATTCATTAATCTAAGAACCCTAACAAGAGAAAGGACCCTAAGACTAATAAATATCAATACCAAGTTCTTACCTGGACCAGGAGGAACTCAAACCTCAAGAACCTAGTTTCTAGCCAAGATACAACACTAGTATCACTCTACTAGTGAGAATTTGGTTTTGGCCTCCCCAAATTATGAGAACGAGAAGTTAAAAATTTACAAGTCTTTGTTTCTTGAATAATAGGAATGAACTAAAGCAAGACTAGCCCTATTACATGGCTTATATAGTTACTTAGAAAGGAGGGACAAAGACCAAATTACCCATGGCATTTAAGTGGGTGGGTTTGGGATGTCTTGGTGGGCCTCTTTACATTTTATTAAATATAGGCCCTTAGATGGGCTCACAAGGGCCTCACACATGGCCAAGAATGTGAACAAGGCTTGGAGTCGTTGCAACTCACGTGCTTGGCTTTGTGTGAAAGGTCTCGAGCTAGGAATTCTTGTATCATCCTCTCCATCTTGAAGGGAATTTGTCCTCAAATTTGGATCATTGCCATCCTCCACCGTTTCCACTCGAGAGAGATCACATACGTTAAAAGTTTGTGCACTTGATATTTCGAGGGTAGATCAATCTTGTAGGCATTGTCGTTGATCCTTTCTAATACTTGGAATGGGCCATCACCCCATGGAATCAACTTAGCATTCCTTTGAGATGGGAATCTATCCTTTCTTAGGTGCACCCACACCCAATCTCCCAGTTCAAGAATGAGCTTTCTTCTTTCTTTGTTGGCTCGCCTCGCAACTTCTTAGTTTTTCTTCTCCAACTGCAACCTCACCTTATCATGTAGCTTTTTCATGGCCTTGGCCCGTTTGCTTCCATCTAAGCTTATTACAAGATCACTTGGCAAAGGGGTTAAATCCAAAGGGGTGAGGGGGTTGATGTCGTATACACACTCAAAGGGTGTCATCCCCATGCTCGAGTGTATAACACGATTATAAGCAAACTCAATCAAGGGTAAGTGCTTCGCCCAAGAAGTCATTTTTCCTTTAACCATGGACCGTAGCATAGACCCTAAGGTCCTATTTACTACTTCCGTTTGGCCATCGGTTTGTGGGTGGCATAAAGTCGAAAACAACAACTTAGTACCGAGTCTACCCCACATGGACTTCCAAAAGTGGCTTAGGAATTTAGAATCCCTATTACTCACTATGGTCCTCGGAACACCATGAAGTT
>NW_025857118.1:0-4280 GCF_002878395.1 Capsicum annuum
GTGTTGACTTAATGGTGTGGATGGTGAGTGTCAGTTCAATTAGGTTGTTTTTGATTTAGATGAATTTTCTCAAGTACGTGAACTTGGTGTGTTTTTTGGTATTAAGAGAAATTGTTAAAAAAAGATCTTTTGAATGCATTCACATTCTGACAATGAGAAAGTCAAAATTGAAGTTCTAGATCTTGTATCCATGGAGGGAGAAAGAGAGAGCAAAAGAAAAAAGAGCTATAACTAGAATGTTTTTCTTTTTTTTTGGCTTTGACGTTGTAGTAATATGACTATGATGTGACAATGAAAAGACGTGTGTACACCGTTAGTGTGATATAATAATTTTAGATTGATATAAAATTTATTTTAATGTTATTAAGGAGAGTTTCTAATTGCTCATGAAGTTTAAGTGTTAAGGTAAATTCTGTTGATAAATTTAGTGAGAATTTTATGCCTTTTTATTACATAATATACATGGAGTAACTTTTAAAAAGAATTATGCGCTTCCAATTGTTTTCTTTTTTATTTATGTCACTTCAGTATTAAGGATAAAATTTATTCAGTGAAAGTAGTTTACGATAAGATAATAGTTGCTTGTAAAGTTAAATTATTAAAGTACGTTTGATTGACTAATTTAAGAGGAATTTTATTTCTTTTCTTAAAGAACTTCAATATTAATTTTTCTTTTATACAATAACAAGATTTTACATATAATACACCATTGAAAAGATTTTTCAAACTATTTTTTCAATTATGATGTATCATGTAAGCCTTTCTCTCCGAGACAATCTATGGTTGGAGAGTATTTTGCCAAAACTTTGGACAATGTATCTATAAATTTTCATGTTTCATTGTATTTTGAGCAATTGAATTTTCACGCTCATATCTCCTTCATTCAGTTGTAAAATTTATAAATAATATATCTTGGAAACTCTCGAAAAGATTCGATTATTTAAGGTACCTACAAGAAGATAACGCTATTGAAAATATGAAAAAATATCATGATCATGATTTTCATAAATATTTTAAACATGCAATATCTTTCAAATGAAAATAGGTTCATCACCAAATTGCAAACCATGCATAAAGCTGAGGAAGAGAACACATCTAAATAATGCTAGGATACCAATCAAAAAATTAATTTGGCAGAATACATAAATGATTTATTGAATTTATTGTTTTTTGTGTTGACAATTCAATTAGATCATGTTCCTATTGAACCCTTAAACCCTTTATAAACTGTATCTATTAAGTCCAATCGTCCGCCCTGATATATATTTTAAGTCTGCATTCGTTAAGAATTGTGCACGCGAATCACACGCAGCCTACGTGAAATTTTCAACCAATCAAAACAAAACACTCATCTTTTTGTTTTTTACACTTCATCCTGTTAAAAATAAAATCCAAGTTAGTGTTTTGACACTTCATGTCCAAAAAAAAAAAATAATTCACCCTCAACCATTGTTCATCTTGACGAAGAAAACCCAAGAAAAAATTGAATGATTTCATTAATTTCTCTTAAAACAGGTGGTATATTTATGTTATTGACAGAAAAAACCCAATAATATCCTAGTGTTTTGGCTGATTTGAGGAAGGAAACACAACAATATCATCTAAGAATCATGATTTTGTGGCTCAATCTCGTGAGGTAAATCCATTTTGAGTTTTTATGACTTTTTTTTGTTCGTTTCCCATTAAATGTAGTGCCTACCTAGTGTATTGTTATGGTGATGATATTTTGTAACTATCAGAAAAAAGTTAATTTATTTTTTGAAATTTTTTGTTGTTCACAACTAAGGGTGTACATAGGTCGGGTTGATTTGGTTTTTCATTAAAATATAACCAAACTAATAACGTCGATTTTCTAAATATATAAACTAAATGAAACCAATATACAATCGTTTTTTTTTATTTCAATTTTAGTTGATTTTTTTTTATTTTTTTGATTTTTTTAATAATTATAATGCGGTTGAAGAAAAAATTAAATGTTTTCACTAAAAAGATAAAAAAATAATGGTCATAGAATAGTTCCAATTAAAATTAAGTTGGTAAATTATTAAGACGTCTAAATTACTATCTCTCAAAATAATATTATGGATACACAGTGGTTCAATTTCTAAGTCACTAGTCATAGTAACTTATCTGAAAGTTTCTGTAAGACCACGCAAAGTTTCCTCGTCGTTAGAGCTTTTAAAACGAGTCACATGGAACCTAACACTTGGAACTTTAGCTAAGTGTTCAACACTTAGTTTATTTTGAACCTTCAAACTTCGGGGAATTAATTCATGACCTTTCCGACATCCGTTTTTCGATTTTCAAGTTGTGTTACGATTGAGAAAGCTCATAGTACATATCGGATGAGTTTTGGATTTTTTCAGAACGCATAAGGCCGCGTTTGGATTTCAAACCAGTAGCAAAAACGCCACTTTTGACCAGTTTTCAGTATTTCAGGGTCAACTTCCAACGATCATAACTTCCTGTATTTAATGAACTGGGTGAGCTACTATATATCAAATGAAAGCTCTTTGAGTCTTCTTTTCAATGAAATTGGGTTCATCCAATTTTTTCATCGGAGTAAAAAGTTATGATCAATTTACTTCAGCATATCAAACTAGTGACTGAGGCACAAATATGACTTTATTTGTTTCCTTAGGGGCATTTTGGTCATTTATCATCCACCAATCATGCTTTAAAATGGGATTCAGCTTACATTGGACCAAAATTTGGTCATTTATCTAAAAATTCTCAAGAACCAAACACATGAGCTTTAACCAAGAATTCAAGATCTCTAAAAATTCAACTGCAGGAATTCAAAAATAATTTAGGAAGCATAATTTCCAAGTTGAGATCTTCAAAAAGCACCTATTATTTTACGAGTAGAGTTCCAGAATCGCAAGTTAATCCAAAGTCACAAATTTGAGGTATGTGGGGTTTGAACAAGAATTATCCTTCCGGTCTTGTGCCCAAAACTTGATTTTTATAAAGATTACGTAAATTTTTATGTTGAAGTTTATACCAATTTATCTTATTTTGAGTTTATGAAATTATCCATGAATTGAGTATTTGAAGGCATTATATTTTATCTTGATATGATTTGAATTGAGATATACATATTTTGATTTATATTTTCCTATTAAGAATTGATGTTGTTGAATTTATTTGAAATGAGTATTGAGAATGAATTTACAAAATTTGTGATATGAATTTTGAGTTGTTGAAATTATGATATTTATGTCATGAATTTATTCCCAATATTTTAATTGAGATAAGTGAAGATTTTCGAGATGATTGTTGAGTATGAAATTTAGATATGATTTTGATGTATTAAATATTTATATTTTGGGTTTTAAATATATGTGATGAAATTATAAGGAGATTTTGATCTCGAGTCGTGGACATGATTTTATAAGTATTTCCCAAAAACAAAGATTGTTGTTTTGATAGTGAACAAGTATGGAATTTGAGATGATATTTTGGAAGATGGAATCGTTATATTTATGTCAAGGTTGAAATTGGATTTTTATGATATTACGATTTGAAGTTTTCCTTTATCAAATTATTTACCGAGATTTGAATTGAAATTTATATCATGATTTTTGAGTTGAAAATAGGAATCCACAATTTATTATGATTCAATTATGAGAAATATGATTTGGCCTTCATTATAGGCCCTTGAGATTATTTTGAGGTGGATTTCCTAAATGAGACTGAGCTTGAGTACAGGAGTAGTATTTAGCACCGAGCGGGAGGTGTGGGTGAGCGTACCCTACTTCCCCAAAACTACGTACCACCGTAGGATTGAGATTTGTGGGCCTAAGGCCGAGTTTGTGATCACTGAGTTGAGGTTATACTCCCTGGCAAGAGTATGACGCTCCTTTCCAACGTAGGGTTTCTTCCTTAGGAGGACAAAACGTTGGACTCCATGATAAGTTCACATGGTTTATGTCGGTTATAAGAAACTCCCATAGTATGTGTATGTCTCTGCTCTATCTAAGATAAGTGTGTATGGTTTGAAAACTATGATTGTGAGGAAGAAGCAAAAATAGTAGATACGTTAGGAGCAAGAATAAAGTTTTTACAACAATGGTATAGAAACTTATGTAAAAAATATAGAGAAGAATTAAAAATGAAAAAAACATTAATAAGAAATTTAGCATGTTGCAAAAATAAAATAGCACCCCAATTTGGATGTGAAGAAAGATATTATAGGTTTTTTCTATCCATATTAATTTTTCTTTTAGATTCTCCATTATTTTCAATTCGGTGGTGTAATGGAGAAGATAACATTATTC
>NW_025857119.1:0-1466 GCF_002878395.1 Capsicum annuum
TTTTTTTTTTCTATCTATTTCTTCATTTTCTTTTTCTATTCTTACCATAGTTGTCAATTTATCTTCTAATTTTAAATCTTTTTGTTCTAACATTAAATATAATGTTCACCTATTTCCTTATACCTTCTTCCTAGATTAGAAAATACTATTTTTATTTTTAATCCTTCATGGTTTTCATATATTTTTTCATTTATTACAAATTTTTCTTTGTTCATTTTTTATTTAATTGTTAATAGATCATGTTGGTATGTATATTCTAGACTAACTATTGTTTATTCTAAATTTGATATTTCTTCTTTTTGTGCATTTATTGAGTTTTTACTAACTCCGGCAATCCAAATATATACTACTTCCTTAACTTTAAACATCATAGGTTCTGATACAAATTGTAGTGGGGTGCGGATAACTTGTGTGGAAAAATAGATCTATTATAATGGTAAAATAGATCTATTATAAATACAATGGATCTATTTTTATTTGTGCGTGGATATTTCTTAACTTCACTAAATATTTTTATTTTTATTTTGAGTTTATTTATGTTAGTTTTATCGATATTCATATCTTGGGGGTGATTATATGGTAATTGGTTAAATGCTTTACTATAGTATTCTTTATTTTTTTCCCTTAGTTTTTGTAACTCTTCTATATTATTTTGAAGGTATTATAAATATTCAATATATTTTGTTTCAAAATATCCAATTAGATTATCTTTCATAAGTTTTTCTAATAATATTATTTCTTCCATATTTTGTCTTCAATATTTTAAATATTCATAGTCTATCATTTTATCCTATAGTAATTGCAGAGTTACAAATTTCTGTATAATAATTTATCCTGATTGTACTGTAATGTATATCTAATTCTAGTTTTTCAATGCTATTTATTATCTTGTGTTGTTCTTCTCGTAGCGAGTTTTTTAAATTATATAAACTATCACATGTACTTTTCCCTAAATTTTCTAGGGTTTCTTCTATCCATATTAATTTTTCTTTTAGATTCTCCATTATTTTTCTAATTCGGTTTCTATAATTAATTTCTTCATTTAGATTGTCTTGATTTTCTCTAGTTTTTCTAATATATTCTAACATTTCTTAATCTGAATAATATCTATCTGGGTAATTATCCAGGTATAACTGTTCTATCCAATTTATAGTTTCAATTTCATAGTCTAATACTTTTTCTAATATTATTCTCTTAATATCTATAATTTCTATATTTCTAAGTATATATAATATTAATATTTTAAGATTATCTATCATTTAAAATTTGTTAAATACTTTATTATAATATTTATTAGTTGTTTGTTTTAATCTCATTAATTCTTCTATATTTTCACTAGGAAATTGTATATATTTTATATCTATTTTCTAAAATTCTAAATATACATAATTTATCATAGTTAGTATGTGGGTTTGGTATGTACGTATTTATAAGAGTAGTTCGGTAGGTGTGGTATATAATTAATT
>NW_025857120.1:0-5167 GCF_002878395.1 Capsicum annuum
CAAAGTTACTATTCCTAAAAGGAATCCAGCTGTGCTGTCTCATCGCTTTTCACAAGAAAAGCAAACATTATTATTTGCTTTACTTTTTCAAAAGAAAGCATCATTTCTGACATTGCTTTAAAAAAGCAACCACTTACTTTTGTCGGCAACATCTTAGCCGTCCACTTGTATCAAATCTATTACTCCTGATGTAATCCCTTGCCTATAAAAGGCCACTCTCCCCATTAGAGAAGGCATTCAGAAATTTCCACATATAAGAAATTCTCTCTGCCCATTCTCTCTAAAAATCCTTTGTAATGTTTTCCGACAGTTTTCAATAAAATTTGTAAGTTTTTATAATCTTTCTTCTGCTGCTAATAATCTACTACTGTTTTGCTGTAAATATATTTATAATACTCACGATCCGTTTACTTGGTATCAGAGCCATGTTGGCTGATTACTTGTTTAGTATGAGCAGCTAAACAAATAATCTGTCTAGAGCATGAGCTAAATTATATTTGTAAAAGGGCTATGTTAATTTAATCCAAGTATTCTGTATCCAAATATCTTATTATGTCACTATGTCTTGTCTTATAATGGGGTTTTAATGCCAAGTTCGGGGTTTCTTTGTACTGTTTAAGTGTTTACAGAACCGATTAATCTCCGGTGAGGACGTTGGTCAGCCTGAAAGTATAGGTCGTTAAGCTTAGGAGAAGCGTGTTAGACCTTGTTTGGTGGTCCCGTCACTGAGAAAACACTTAGCAGTCCTTAGAGTAATGCCATTAAAACTTTTTAAGACTCTATAAGCCATAGATATATTTGCATAATTGTATTTGGACATTGCATACTTGATTTTTTTAACATATCTATTTTATAAATATATATTTGCTCTGTTAGTCTCTAGGCAGTCTTGTTTAACCATGAACAGTCATGTTAAAAATATTGTTAACCTATCTTCATCGGCAACTCCGATTGCCACCATTGAAAATGATCTTCAAAACTGGAGTATTCCAGAAGAATCTTTCAATACTATTTATCAAATAGGAAAATTTAGTTTTTTGAAAAAACATAACATCAAGACCTCTGAGTCTACTGTTGCCATTAATAATTCTTTAGAAATTATTCAACTATTTAACGAGTTAGATATAAACAGATTTAAAAATCAGTTTAATTATCTGCATGTTGGACTCGTTCAGGTGGCTATTAAGCCATTGTTCCGACAAGGATTAGACATCCCTGTCTGTGCTCTCCTACGGGATGCTCGTCTATTAAATTTCGATGACTCTCTCTTAGGAGTTATCCAAAGTAACCTCGCCGACGGCCCGGTATACTTTAACTGCTACCCAAATTTCTCGGTCGATATTAATGATCCTAACATCATGGACGTTTTAACACTAAATGTTAAAACTAAGAACATGAACAGTAAGGATAACACCCGAGAAATAGCGATTATATACCGAGTATACTATCGCCTCATGGGTACTACCCTAGCTCCAAAAGCTAGATTTACGAGCCCTAAAGGGGTTACCACCCTAATGGAAGCCAACAAAGACCGTAGCACAGTCTTTGTTCCAAAAGGCTCTCGTATGGGATGATATCCTTCATAGTAATGATTGGCACTTTGACGCCATCACCCAACCTATCCGGGCTTACTCCGAAAGATCTCAGATCGAACGGGTTATTCAACACCCAGACGGATCTATAGATCTAAAATTTTTGGCAATCGACCCCTCGCGACTCTCTTCATCTCGAAGATCTGTCTCCTCCGGTGCCTCATCCTCTAAAAAGGACTGTAAGCCCGATGATAAAGGAGAAATTAGAGGAGTTGACTACTCTGGTCCAATCCCTAAGGTCTATTACCAAAATACTAAGGTCAAAGAACCTGAAAACCTCTACGAACCAGGAAGCCCTTCGGCCTCTGACATGGATCCCCCGCCTCAAACCCGGCGTGATCCTAGCCTTTTTGTCATCCGAACAGATGACACCGAATATGTCCCGAATCTTCAGGCCTTAAAGGTTCGTTGGAATGATCCAAGAGATATTCTTAAAAGGAGATGGTACGGAAGCACCTATTCTCCAGAACAGCAAAAGGAGTTTGGTCGACTATGGATAGCCGACATGAAAAGACTCCGGTGCGATATGGAATTCTTCTACTGGTTTGAGAAAACTGGAAGATTAGAAAACCAAACCGAATCCCTCAACTCTATCGTTACCAAATGGTACACACAGCGAAATACGGTGGTAGAATCCACTACTCCTCCTCTAGAAGGTCTCAATATCTCTTACTCTAACGAAGTCATTAAGGCTTCCCCTTTCAAAACCAAGTCTGAAAGAGGATCAATGACTCCACAATGCAGAGACCTTGATAGAATAATTGAGCAAAACAATTATACTAATCAAGTTCTTCACACTATTTCTCAGCAAATAGACGAAGTCAAGAATCCTCCTCTTTCTGCCCCATTACCTGTTAAGAGCACTCCAAGCCCTAAACCTCTTTCAAACCCTATCTTTAAACTCCCAGAGTTTAACAAAGATAAGTTTCCTGTCCTAAATGATGATTTCAAATTATCAGAACAAATCTTGGAAAAAATCAATGCCAAGCTTACCAAGTTCAAAATCTCGGAGCCATCCAGCTCCAAAGATTCATCCGGTTCTAAAGAAAAGAACTCTCTCTCAAAACTTTCTAGTGATCGGTTTTCAACTAGAAAAAATTACTATCGTAAATCTTCTCCCCCTGATGTTCAGTTTGAGGAGAATCCTTTTCTTTCCACTTCCAGTCATGATGGACGTGGCATAACAGAATGGAATATTGATGGTCTGGCCGAACACCAAATCTACAATAAACTCCATGAGATTGCTGTGGCCATTACAGCCTATAAAATCAAAGGTTCCACTGACAAAGGAGCCGCCACCATGATTGTCTCGGGTTTCACCAGCATGCTTAAGCATTGGTGGGATAATTATGTCTCAGAAGATGAGAAAAATCTCATCTATACTGCTACTAACCTTGAGCAGGTAACTCGAACAGTTGATGGTCGAGAAACCGTGGTTCAAGAAGCACAAGAAGATGCTTGTGCAACTCTTCTCTATCATATAGCTAGACACTTTGTTGGAGAACCAAAACTCTTCCAGGATAGGAGTCTAGAGATCCTCAATAACCTTCGCTGCAAAAACCTTGCAGACTTTAGATGGTATAAAGATACCTTCTTGGTTAAGGTTATGATCCGACCTGACTGCAATAATGACTTTTGGAAAGAAAGATTCATTAGTGGTCTTCCTCCATTGTTCGCAGACAAAGTTCGGACAAAACTAAAAGATAGATTTGAAGGACAAATTCCTTACAATATCCTTACCTACGGAGACTTAGTAAGTTTCATCACCACTACGGGTATAGAACTCTGTACAGACCTTAAGCTTAAACAACAACTTAAGCAGAATCACAAATACGGTCTGACAACCTTTTGCCAAGACTACGGCTTCACTGACCTCCATGACAGAAAGAAGCATAAAAGAATGCCTCCCAAACGTCATAACAGGTCTTATCCGAAAAGAAAAACTTCATATAAGGATTCGCATTCTTATAAGGAGTCAAATAAACCTCGCCGAAAAACTAGGCGCAAATCCTTTACGAAGTCCAAAGATACTTGCTGGACTTGTGGCAAAGCTGGCCACAGAGCAAAGGATTGCACTTCTGGCAAAAGAAAAAAGATCAATTTACTTGATCTTCCAGAAGAAACCAAAGAACAACTCTTCTCCATTATGGAAGAAGGAGCCTCTGACGCGTCTAACTCTTATTCCTCTTCTGAAGATGAATACAGCGATGAGGATTTCCTCAACACCGCTTATGAGTCTGATAGCTCTCAATCAGGGCTAGACTGTGAGTGCAATGGCACTTTCTGTATTTGTTCGAGAAAAGTCATCAACGTCATAACCGACAAACCCAAAGAAATCTTGTTCGATATCATCGAACATATTGACGATGACGAGCTTCGAAGTAAATACCTTCAAGAGCTCAAACGAATTATGCTTTCTCAAGAAGAAGGCACTTCTAAACCAAAACCTATTGTCCAGCCCTTCTCTATGCAGAAAGTTATGGCTAAATTTAACTCTCCCTCTGAGCCCTCTGTAGCTGAACTTAAAGGAGAAATCTCCCTGTTAAAAGGAGAAATCAAAAACCTTAAAATACGACTTGATCAAGTAGAACTGCATGTTTTAACTGAACAAGTCTTACAATCAGCTTCACCAAAGGCTTCTCTCCCTACACATTCACCACCTCCTATCAGTATTCCGACTGATCACCTCCAAGAACCCACTTCTTTCCCCGGAGAAGAAGTTCCTACAGTTCCTTCTACCTCTACAACTGTCGCCGCCATCAAGGCTTACAGTGAGCATATAGTTGTGAACATCGTCATCGACAAAGACTTTGTACTAAATAAAGTCGCCCTCTTTGACACTGGTGCAGATACTAACTGCATCGTCAAAGGTCTTATACCCACTCGGTACCTTCAAAAGAGTACTTCTCGTCTCTACTCAGCCACGGGCGAGAAAATGCGGATTAATTACCAGCTCCGCAAAGCTCACGTCTGTAATAATGGCGTTTGCCTTATTAATGACTTTGTTATCACTGAAGATATCACCGAAGATATCATTTTAGGAATCCCTTTCATTAACCAGATCCGTCCTTACCAAAGTAACTACGATGGTATTCGTACAACTTTGCTGGATACTGAGTTGTTTTTCCCTTTGCTGCGACCGCTCTCTTCTAACGAACAGCAGCGTATCAAAGACGAAACTGTCTTTAAAATTAACCGTCTCTCTTCTCATTTGCACTATCTGCAGGGTGATGTTCAGCTCAAACGTATTGAGCACACTTTAAAAACCCCGGAGATGGTTAGTAAAGTCACTACTCTCCAGCAAAAATTCGAAAACGAGATTTGCTCCGAATTGCCAAACGCCTTTTGGGAACGCAAAAGACAGCTCGTAGAACTTCCTTATATCCCTGGCTTCAATGAACAAAACATTCCCACTAAAGCCAGACCAATCCAAATGAATCACGAGATGATGGAAATCTGTAAAACAGAAATCAATCATCTTCTCAAAAAGGGTATTATTCGACCGTCAAACTCTCCATGGAGTTGCTCAGCATTCTATGTGAATAACAGTGCTGAGAAAGAACGGGGAACACCCA
>NW_025857121.1:0-1608 GCF_002878395.1 Capsicum annuum
TTGTATGAGGTTGTCTTTTATTTGTTTTGGTTGTATGCTACTACGTATAAGTTTTATTATACATGTATTAACATCACCATACAATTGTATAAGGTTTACACATAGTGTGAAACTGTTGTATCATGATGTTTTTTTTTGTCTTTCAACTTCTATGTATAAAATTTCATTATACATTTGTTCAAATTGTGTACTGATTTAAAATCTTATACATAAAGCCAAAACAAATGAAAGACAACCTCATACAATAAACATGTATGTGTAAACCTTATACAAGTAATAATATAATACATCCTCATACATTAGAATTAATACCACTACCTTTAAACAAATTTTATTATATATGCAAGCAACTAGGTATGTATCAACTTATACATAAGTATGCATGATAGTTTAATCTTAACTCTTAACCAAATAATTATCATATTCCATACCTCGAATATTTTAAACAATTTTGTAAGCATAACATAGGTAACATAATACATTCTGTGGCAATCGTCGAGATCAATTTCAAGAATGTTACACTTTCTGAAATAACAATACCATCACTTTTGTATTGTTCATAAGGAATTTCCAATTGCCAAGAATCAAAATGCTGCAACAATATGACGATGTTCATATTGATTTTGGGAAAAAGTAAAAGAAGAAGTTGACTAATTTTTTTCCAGTTTCTATCCCAAATAAAAATTCCAAAAAAATAAAATATATTGTTGTGAAGTTTTGAATTTGAATTTAAGTTAGTAATTTTAAGCATTCAATAAATCATAACATCTATTAATGCCGTTAATTAAGCCATTGAATAATGGAATCTAATATTATGTTTCCATAAATATAGGCCAAATAATTTCCTCATACATTGGAGCAACGTATGAAGATGTATATATATTTTTTTCCAATACCGGGAGAGAGAAAGAGCTTAAGGGATATTGTAATTAGTTTCCTTAAGGAAGGAATTTATGTTGTTTATACATATCTAAAACCTGTCAATAATCACATTTTTAATTAAATTATGTGCTAATTACCAACCAATTGTCCGTTGGTAATTTTACTAACAGACCAAACTTCTTGGTAAATACTATGACTTATGAGCTTTTTAGCAACAAATTTAATTGATTTTATTGATATACAGATCAATTTTACCTAGAAAGTAAAAACATAGGAAAAGGGCGAGGTTCAAAAGTATTTGGTGAAAAAGTTCTACTATATAGAAATGTGAACATGGAACGATCAAGAGTAAAAAGGTCATTTACAATAACAAATACACAAATGTTAGTACTTCTAGAACCATCCGTTTCAGTCTTTACACCCCAAACGAAAGATTTTAGCTCACTCTATATACAAATACTAAAACATACGTACTATTCTAGAAGCATCATTTCTTCCATCCCTCTTGATCTGACAACTCTGACTAGTTTCGTAAGTCTTCCATCATTTCTCCTTTAGTTTTATGGCTAATACCTATGGATGATCTGAAGGTTTATGTCGTTCTGACATATCTTCTATTTATTTTATAGTTGTTGATTTATCCTTACGAAAATAACAACTTACCAATAAATAGTTCACATATTATGGAATTGACTGTGTTTGTTTTATCAATAAGTGTACTCTGTA
>NW_025857122.1:0-2294 GCF_002878395.1 Capsicum annuum
GAGATCTAACATCAGGAAAGGCTATTTCACGGAGGTTGTGCTGTAGGATTTCAAATAAAGAAAACTTCATTAAATTAAATATTAAGAAAATATGATTTACTGCTATTCATAAAAGTGAACAAGCAGGCAGCACTTCCTCAATATGCCTGTTTCTTCACCTGCTTCAGCTGCTCTGTAAATTTATTATATTATCCCTAATTAATTATTTTAAGTCACTTATGTATAAGAAAATTAATAATACTTAATTTTAAAATAAAGTTAAAATAAACATTCATGACATATTTGTTCAGCTGCTTCAATCATAGTTTTATTATATCACCTTAAATTAATTATTATAAGTCATCTAGGTATTAAAAAATTAATAATATTTAATAAATAATAAGATAGATATAAATGATAAATTAATTCTTAATGTTTTAAATTAATAGGACATCTTATATGAGACTCATTTAAAAAAAATTCACAAATATATTTGCTCCATGATTTTACTCTAATACCTCTAATTAATTATTGTAAGACATTTACATATATGAAAATTAATAATATTTAATAAAAAAAAAAGGTAAAATAGATATTTATGACATATCTACTTCAACTGCTTCAACCGTAATTTTACTATATCACCCCTAATTAATTATTATAAGTCAGTTAGGTATTAAAAATTTAGTAATATTTAATAAAAATAAAATTGACATAAAATGATAAAGCTCTTCATCAACATGCCTGCTTCTTTACCTGCTTCAGCTGCTCCGTGATTTTACTATATTATCCCTAATGAATTATTTTAATTCATTTATATATAAGAAAATTAATAATACTCAATTAAAAAAAATTTAAAATAGACATTTATGACATGTCTGTTTCAACTGCTTCAATTGTAGTTTTATTATATCACCTCAAATTAATTATTATAAGTTATCTAGGTATTAAATAATTAATAATATTTAATAAATTATAAAATAGATATAAATGATAAATTAATTCTTGATGTTTAAAATTAATAAGACATCTTATATGAGACTCATTTAAAAAAATTCACAAGTATGTTTGCTTCATAATTTTATTATATTACCCCTAATTAGTTGTTGTAAGACATTTACATATAAGAAAATTAATAATATTTAATAAAAGAGATAAAATAGACATTTATGGCATGTCTACTTCAGCTGCTTCAACTGTAATTTTTCTATATCACCCCTATTTAATTATTATAGGTCATTTAGGTATTAAAAATTTAGTAATATTTAATAAAAATAAAATTGACATAAAATGATAAATTAATTCTTGATATTTTAAATTAACATGACATCTTATATGAGACTCATTTAAATTTTTTGCTTCGCTGCTTCAATCATAAAATTTGGTTGACTCTCAAATTTATTTCAGTGCTACTTAAATTGAAATAGAAGAAAAAATATTATAAATCATAATAATTTAAAACTTAAATTATTTTAAGAATATAATTGATTATCAATGCCACAAAAATTTGGATAAGGAGAGTAACATATATTATTTGAAAATTACATAAAAAAAATATTATAAATTACAATAGCTAACAATTTAAAATATTTAAAAACATATTAAGAATTTGATTGATTATCTAAATTATATTTGTGTCTTATAAATTCGGGATAGGTTTGGCATTTTATAATTTACGTGTTTTATTGTTTTAATTTAGCAATTTGTTGATCCAAATGATGTTTTCAAATTTAACATGTTTTAAAAAATTAATACTTTATTTATTTTAATTTATTTACTTTATTTTGGTAAAATTATATATTTAAAAATTATGCAAAAAAATAATTATAAGTCATAACTATTAACATCTTATAATATTTTGAAAATATATAGGTAAAGTATGATTAACTTTTAAAATTCTAATAGTGTCATATAAGTTGCGACAAAGCAAGTAAAATAAATTATTTGAAATTACATTAAAAGATACTAAAATCACAAAGATTAACAACTTAAAATATTTGAAAAAAATATATTAGTAAAAAAAAATTGATTAACTCACTAAATTCTAAAATTGGGACAAAGTGAGTAAAATAAATTAGAACTAAATTACATAAAAGATACAATAAATCACGATGATTAGCAACTTCAAATATTTAAAAATTTATATTAATAAAAATTTGATTGACACTCCAAATACTATTTGTACTACATAAATTGAGATAACGTAAATAACATATGTTGGACCCATGCTGGCACGGGCTATGTCTCTAGTCATACTGAAACATAAGTTAGGTATTTACATTGTTGAGCTTGCTAAAAAGACAAAACAGAGAAAG
>NW_025857123.1:0-1004 GCF_002878395.1 Capsicum annuum
TATTTTTCTAAAATGAGCAAATAAATATATGTTAGCGTAGTAACATAATACTTACTATATTATTATATTTTTACAAAATTCACTCTATTTTTTGTTAATTCAATTTTATATATATATATATATATACATGCACATACTTTTGGAAAAATTAATTAAAGCATCGTTAAATTAGTTAAGTGAAATCGATTATGGGTGAATTAGATTACTTCATTTTGGGCTTCTTTTGTTTCAGTTAAATTGCAACAACGAAATGACCCAACTTCAAGATCCTTCACTCCAGGCCCAATTTTTGGCTGACCCATGACCCGGCCCGTTATCTTTTCTTCAACAAGCAACCATAATATCAAAACAACAATACAGCTCCCACCAACGTTCACTCTACAGTACAAACACCAATAATTTCAACAAAAACGGCAAACAAAATCAGCAATACAATCATATATCCCTAAATTTCCTCTTCTCCACATGAAAATTCAACCAAATAAGCTGTCATCAATTCAGTCACGCCAAATCTATCAAAAATCTTGACTTTTGCAGACCTAACAGCCACAATTGTCTTCTCTATTACCTTAAGATGAAGACTTTTTGCTCCTTTTCCCCTCCCTTTTCATCGTTTTGAATTTTTGAATTTGAGATTCTTGAAGAATTTGTTGCAGCACTTTTGCCTATAAAAAGGAAGTCTTCTTCACACAAAAGGGAGGTTGATTCTTTTTTTTTATTTCTTTCTTTTCCTAATTGAAGTCGAATCTGAGACAAAAAGGAAGAAAAATCAGTTATCAGATTAGCACTAAGATCAGGAAGTTCATAGCTTTATTTCCTCCTTCTTTTGTTTTTTGAAAAAAAAAAGTTCTTGTTTTCTATTATTTTTCTTTCCAATTGAAGTCGAATTCGAGTTTAAGAGGTCGTAATCTCATCGGAATCTAACGTTGGAGCCCCCTTGTTTGCTACGCAACATCCGCGCATTTGGAGTCCCACGGATTGACTTCATCTCTGTCCAAATTAGA
>NW_025857124.1:0-1991 GCF_002878395.1 Capsicum annuum
AGAGGGGTGAATTTGACCCTTTTCCTTATATAATAACATTTCTGACTACTTCAGTCGGTCGCTATTTTAATAAAATTAATTATTTAACTTTTTCGACTAGAGTAGTCGGAAATACATATTTAATAATTTATTTAAATAGTTATTTAATTTTTGTATAAAGGTCTAATTATATATTTAATGATATATTTATTTAATTATTTATATTTTCGACTACAATAGTCGAAAATAAATATTTTATAATTTATTTAAATAGTTATTTAATTTTTGTATAAGGGTCTGATTATATATTAAATAATATATTTATTTAGTTATTTTTATTTCCAACTACGATGGTCGAAAATGAATATTTAATAATTTATATAATTAATTATTTAATTTTCGTATAAGAAAAAGATTATATATTTAGTAATACATTTATTTTATTGTTTTTATTTCCGACTACAGTAGTTGGAAAATATATTTTCCGCCAAACATTCTGAGTATATATTAGTAATTTACTTATTTAATTAATTATATTTTTGACTACAGTAGTCAGAAATACATATTTAATTATTTATTTAAATATTTATTTAATTTTTGTATAAGGGTCTAATTATATATTTAATAATATATTTATTTAATTATTTATATTTTCGACTACAGTAGTCGAAAATAAATATTTTATAATTTATTTAAGTAGTAATTTTTGTATAAGGGACTAAATATATTTTTAATAATATGTTTATTTAATATATTTTTAATAATATATTTATTTAATATATTTTTAATAAGATGTTTATTTAATTTTTTCTATTTCCAACTACAATGGTCAAAAATGAATATTTAATAATTTATATATTAATTATTTAATTTTTGTATAAGGGCATGATTATATATTTAGTAATATATTTATTTCATTGTTTTTATTTTCGACTACAGTAATCGGAATATATATTTCCCGCAATTTTCTGCCAAATATTCTGACTGTTGTAGTCACAAATACTATCGGAATAATATTTTGTAAAAAATAAAAATAAAAAAGTATATTTTTCGACTACTTTTTTCAGTCGAAAATTTTCAATCGAAAAATAGAAATTTTCTGGTATTGAAAATACTAACTGTTGAAAATTGAATTGAAGTTTATAGGAGATTGGGAAAATTGAATGATGAATGAATTGAATTTAATTGAATTCTTGAATAATTGAACTTGAATTGATTGTACTGAATGTATTCCATTGAAATAAAAAAGAGTACATTGTCTTATCTATACAAGTAATTAATCATCTAAATAAGATAGAAGTCCAACTAAGGTACAAAATAATAAAGTGAGGAGACACTCCTAAATAAGGTACAAGATATTAGAAATATATTCTAAGGATTTACCTATACAGTAAAGATTTACCTAGGATATACAAAAGACATAAAATAATATATAAAAATTTTCTAAATTTGGACTGAAATCAGCATGTTGAGGCGGCTGACACTAAGGTTGACCCAAGCTATATATTGCAGCAGATGAATGTACAGTGAGATAAAACACGTAAATCAATTCGGTCCATTAAATAGATACAACAATATTCCAATATTCCCCTCAAATTTAGGATACGAAAGAACCCCCAACTTGTGTAATACATTGTGATGAAGAGGATCGATGAGAAGAGAATTGAACTTTGTGATGAATATAATAAAACTGAGAAAAAAATAAAAATTGAATTGAATATTAACCATGCATATGATATGAGTGAAGCAGTTGGTTTGATGATATCATCAACACTACAAGAAATCAGGTTTTTAGTGACAAAAAATGTCGCCGCAAAAGAACCAAAAGTCGCCACTAATTATTTTTAGTGGCGACATAAGGGTTGTAGCAATTACTTCCGTAACTGAATGGTTTTCGTGACGACATATGTAAGTCGCCACTGAAAGCGACAAAACTTGCCACAAAAAAGCAAGCAAACACGCCACAATAGAAATTTAAAAAAATTAATCTTGAAATAGTCGCCACTGAAGAT
>NW_025857125.1:0-2013 GCF_002878395.1 Capsicum annuum
CGTTATATTTCTATTGATTGTAGTATCTTGAGATTGTCCTGACAAAATATCGAAAAGTGTCTCCTATATTTGTTAATTAATAGTTGCTTAAATTTAGTGATTGCAATATTTTAGTATTCGATATTGATATTATTTATTATGCTTAAATTAGTTCTTACAAATTATTGAGTTGCTAGAGGCACTGATATACTAGTTAACAGTTAGTATTATTTTCTAAAAACATATTTTTTCACTCACCAATCAAACACTAGAAAATATTTTTCTAACAGTCTCTACTCACCAACCAAACACCATAAAATATTTTTCGAAAAATCTTTTTCACTCACCAACCAAACATGAGAAAATAAGTAGAAAACCAACTTATTGTTTGGGAAAACATTTTTCAAGAAAACATTTTGCATGAAAAATATTTTCCATCATACCAAGCACACCCTAACTTATCTACAATTTGAAGTTCTCCTCTGTCTACTACAACAAACTTATCTTCTTTTTACTAAAGAGGAAAAAAGCAAAAATGAGAGATTTTAATTCTAAGAAAATTAACAAAGTGAATTTTGGAA
Organism: Capsicum annuum; assembly: GCF_002878395.1. Lineage (NCBI taxonomy): Eukaryota > Viridiplantae > Streptophyta > Magnoliopsida > Solanales > Solanaceae > Capsicum > Capsicum annuum. The sequence goes on from NW_025857125.1 coordinate 561, forward strand.
CTTATATTCAAGAATTACCAAAGAGAGAAATTGGGAAAGAATGCTTGAGAAAAAAGATTTTGCAAAAAGGGAATTCTTGGAAGACACCATTTCCGGGTGATGAAATCCAAGGTATGTAGTCATAGTATTTAATGGCGGAGCGAGAATTTTCATTCAAAAAGTTCAAAAGTAAATATACGAACTAGTCGCAGGGGTTCAACATCTACTATATATGCATAAAAGATGTTTTAACTATGTAAAAATAGTATAAAAACAGTATAATTTTCCGTTGAAGGAGGTTCGGATGAACTCCTGGAGTAAAGGTGGCTCCACCACTGATAGTATTGTTCCTCTAATTTATTGTACTTCAACTGTCATATTATTTGATTGTAGTTACTGTCTAGAATATTTCGTTATGCTTTCACTTTTTTTTTTTTTGAATTGTTTTTCTTGTGCCAAGAGTTTATCGAAAACACTATCTTTACCTAAGATAGAGGTAAGGTTACATACGTCCTACCCTCTCATACACGCTTTAATTTGTGGACTATATTGAATATGTTTTGTTGTCACTCATGAAATCTAACATTTGATTTTTTTTAACTTATTAATTAGTTTTTGTTTATTATTTTGGTTTATTTATAGTTCATTACAGAGTGAAACTTCAAGATGTGAAATATTTTGATTCAAGCTATGATAAAGGAAAACCTTTTACATTCTAGCTAGGACAAGGTATTATTCTGTTTAGTTTTATATAATATTATTCAAATACTACTTTTCTATATGTTTCAAATTTTAGTTAGATACATTATCAAGAAAAAGTCACGTAACTCTTTGTGTTATTTCACTCAAAATATTTTACTTATCTTATATTATTTTATTTAATAGGTCATTCAAGCCATTAAATGATATATTATTTTAATTATGGAATTTCTTTATAAATGACTTTTATTTTTGGTTGAAACAGAAAGATTTTATTTAATTAAGTAAACCATATGTACAACTAGCTCGATTGAAAATGTGTATATAAAACTGTTTACCATGGCAAATAACCTTTCCTTATGATTATATGGATGACTTTTAAGGCCAAATCAGATCAACTACTCATAAATTATGAGTCCTGATATTAAATATTCTTTCTATTTATTTAAGTCCTAATAGAAATCATATCTCTTATGTTTTTATTGCAATCCAAAACTTTTCCATCTCAAAATACATTCTTGCAAAAATGGAAACTATAGTGAAAAGACTTGCTACTATATATCTTCTTGTAAATTGGTTAGACACAAGGACACTAAAATAAATTCTCTTTTATTCTATATTTAGTTACAAAAATTGGATAAAATTCCACTTGATATGAGCTTTTAGCAGAATCCTTGTCAACGTCAATAATGCTATATAACTTTTTTCAAGTAAGGTACGATTATTTGTTCATCGGTCATATTTGACTTGATACAAAATTTAAGAAAGTAAAAAG